>NC_133324.1:610536978-610836978 GCF_042186555.1 Aquarana catesbeiana
GCAAATGGGCGTACCTGTACTTCCCTTTTAATTTGCCGCCGTGCCATCGCGTGCGCGCCAGCTTACGAGCTCCGTAAATAGGATCATCGCACGGGGAGGAAGAACAGGGAAATGCTAATGTAAACAAGCATTTGCCCGTTCTGCCTAGTGACACTGTCACTGATCACCGCTCCCTGTAACCGGGAGCGGTGATCAGTGATGTCTCACACGTAGCCCCCCCACAGTTAGAATCACTCCCTAGGACATACTTAACCCCTACACTGCCAACTAGTGGTTAACCCCTTCACTGCCAGTCACATTTACACAGTAATCAATGCATTTTTTAATCGCACTGATCGCTGTAGAAATGTGAATGGTCCCAAAAATGTGTCAAAATTGTCCGATGTGTCCGCCATAATGTCGTAGTCACAATAAAAATTGCTGATCCCCGCCATTACTAGTAAAAAAAAAAATTATTTAAAAAAATGCCATAAAACTATCCCCTATTTTGTAGACGCTATAACTTTTGCGCAAACCAATCAATATACACTTATTGCGATTTTTTTTTACCAAAAATATGTAGAAAAATACATATCGGCCTAAACTGAGGGAAAAAATGGATTTTGTATTGGGATATTTATTATAGCAAAAAGTAAAAAATAATGCATTTTTTTCAAAATTGTTGCCCTTTTTTTGTTGATAGCACAAAAAATAAAAACCGCAGAGGTGATCAAATACCACCAAAAGAAAGCTCTATTTGTGGTAAAAAAAGGACGTCAGTTTTGTTTGGGAGCCATGTCGCACGACCGTGCAATTGTCAGTTAAACCGACGCAGTGCCGAATCGCAAAAAGTGCTCTGGTCTTTGGCCAGCCAAATGGTCCAGGGCTGAAGTGGTTAATTGTAATGTGCCTATGCACACAGGTGCATAAACAGGTGCCGTGTATTCTTCAGTTAAAAAAAAAAGTCTGCATATTTGGTCTGTAATTTACGCTTCATGCACGCAAATGCGCACATTTGTGCGCAAATGTCCATTAACCTATTGTTAACATGCGAATAAGTTTGCGTGCATGCGCGCGAAAATACACAAAATTGCGCAAAAACACATATGCGTGAAAATACATGCAAATACATACAAAAAAAAACGGCTGAAAAAATAGATGCTCAAACAGGAGTATGGTGTGCAAGAGGCCTTATTGTCAAGTGGAATTAAGATTGTCCACTCACATACTGCTATGTGTGGATAGGATCCCGGATGCATGGCTCCACAACAAGCTCCTGGCCAGGGAGAAAAGGAGCAGATGTAACAGCTGGGTAAAAACCAGAGGAGCAGCTAGATGAGGAGAGCCACCCGCAGCCGCTGCTGACAACCAGGAAGCTGCCGGACCATACAGAATGACAGACGCCTCCCGAAGACGTAATCACGAAACTTACGACGAGGCGGTACCTGGTCATACCTGGTACCTGCTGTATCCCACGTCAGATCTGGGTCTCTGATTGTCTGCAGCAGCGGGTGGGATGCACGCTCGCCACGGAGGTGAATGCGGCACGAATTCAGCCATCTCCACGCGTCTAGCTCGCAGCCCCACTTTTTAAGTAAGGAGCCATTTGGCTATTTTTAACATGCCTTTTAATAAACGTTATCATGCTATGGATAATCTCTGATTGTCTTTACATATCCTGCCTTATACCCTGAGGAGGAGGTCCCTGTGCATCTCTTAGCTTCTCCACATGCGAGCAGGCATTATCCTGCCAAAGCGATATTTGACTTTCTTTTTCATTAAAGAAGTCAAATATATCTGGTAAGCAGCCCATTCATCTGCTCACGTTGGGTGTTACTAGTATGGTGAAGGATTGGGCACTAACTCAAAGTTTTTCAACTAATGATCACCAATTCAACATATCCATGAACTTTTGCTATAATTATTGAGTCTGAATAACTTTTTTTCAAAGCACGCATCTTGCTAACAATTTTTCACTAATAAGGACTTACTATTGAGTGAAGTTTCTTTTGAGATATAGTATGCTTCAACTATCCATAATGTTTTTTTCTTATTTTTATTGATATGGTGTATTACTCTATTAGCGCTTCCTATTTCTTATTCACAAATTGCAGAGTGTATTCTTCACTTTTCTAGGAAAGCAGCTTTTTCTGTAACTTATTTATTTATTTTTAATATTCATATATTCAATTTAGTGGAGCGGAGTTTTTTCTTTCTTTTATTTGCACATACAGAATGACAGACCTGCTAATGGCTAGGAGAACATTTCAGCTGGCGGGAGAGAAAGGAGGTCAGGAAGGCACCTGGCGCAGCTGGTAAAAAAGGAGGAGGTGGGGAAGGCCCCCGGCAAAGCTGGCGAGAGTTAAAGGAGGAGAGGGGAAGGCATCTGGCAAAGCTGGTGAAAGAGAAAGAAGGATGTGGGGAAGGCGCCCGGCAAAGCTGGCGGGAGGGAAAGGAGGAGGGGGAAGGCACCCGGCAAAGCTGGTGAAAGAGAAAGAAGGATGTGGGGAAGGCGCCCGGCAAAGCTGGCGGGAGGGAAAGGAGGAGGGGGAAGGCACCCGGCAAAGCTGGTGAAAGAGAAAGAAGGATGTGGGGAAGGCACCCGGCAAAGCTGGCGGGAGGGAAAGGAGGAGAGGGGAAGGCATCTGGCAAAGCTGGTGAAAGAGAAAGAAGGATGTGGGGAAGGCGCCCGGCAAAGCTGGCGGGAGGGAAAGGAGGAGAGGGGAAGGCACCCGGCAAAGCTGGTTAAAGAGAAAGAAGGATGTGGGGAAGGCACCCGGCAAAGCTGGTGAAAGAGAAAGAAGGATGTGGGGAAGGCGCCCGGCAAAGCTGGCGGAAGGAAAGGAGGAGAGGGGAAGGCACCCGGCAAAGCTGGTGAAAAAGAAAGAAGGATGTGGGGAAGGCGCCCAGCAAAGCTGGCGGGAGGGAAAGGAGGAGAGGGGAAGGCACCCGGCAAAGCTGGTGAAAGAAGGATGTGGGGAAGGCGCCCGGAAAAGCTGGCGGGAGGGAAAGGAGGAGAGGGGAAGGCACTCGGCAAAGCTGGTGAAAGAAGGATGTGGGGAAGGCGCCCGGCAAAGCTGGCGGGAGGGAAAGGAGGAGAGGGGAAGGCACCCGGCAAAGCTGGTGAAAGAGAAAGAAGGATGTAGGGAAGGCGCCCGGCAAAGCTGGCAGGAGGGAAAGGAGGAGAGGGGAAGGCACCCGGCAAAGCTGGTGAAAGAGAAAGAAGGATGTGGGGAAGGCGCCTGGAAAAGCTGGCGGGAGGGAAAGGAGGAGAGGGGTAGGCATCTGGCAAAGCTGGTTAAAGAGAAAGAAGGATGTGGGGAAGGCGCCTGGCAAAGCTGGCGGGAGGGAAAGGAGGAGAGGGGAAGGCATCTGGCAAAGCTGGTGAAAGAGAAAGGAGGATGTGGGGAAGGCACCTGGCAAAGCTGGCGGGAGGGAAAGGAGGAGGCAAAGGGCAGAAGTGACAGCAGGTGGGAGGGAAGAAGGAGGCGGGGACAGCTGAAACATGGGTTGTTACGTACGAGGTGGCCCCACTCCTTAAGAAACGATAATTGCTGGCATTCCTTTTGTTACATTCCCCCACATTCCCCTGTTGACAGTTAAAAAGACCAAACCTAAAAGGTATTGGTTTCTAGTACCGGAGCATTTGCACGAGTACCGATGCTTGTGCAAATGCTTAGTATCGGCACTGATACTGGTAGCAGTATGGGTATCAGTGCAACCCACATCTGATGTGCTAATATATTCCATACAGACATTCAGGCCTATTTTAAAAAGCAGAGAACAAAGTGCAGTTAGTTAGTGTTTCACTGTGAATGGTAAAATCTGGCTGCTGTGTGTTGCTGCACATCATTACACTTTGTTTCATAGGCATGAAAGTGCCTGTTTCTATAGGTCTATAGGACTAGGAATGCAAGATCCGTAAACATAAAAGTAAAAAAAATGGTCTAGATGTTCAACAATTCCCAAAGATGTCTGTTTCTGATAGTAAACAGAAGCCGAAGGAGCTGGGTAAGAGATGGAACCGAGATGTAGAAAGCTTTGAATACGATAGATCTAAAGGGTCATAAGAGAACTTACATGTACATATATAGTATTTCTGTTGTAGTAAAATTTCCCGATGTTTGCATTTTGGTGGTATTAGATACTACAAAAGAAAATATTATCCCTCTATAGGGCCTAGTAGCAGTTGCCACAGCTGCAGTCAGTGTTGCTACTTCACTGTTCACCACTACTACTCAGAAGAGGTGGAGATTCCCATTACTATACTATGAGTAATGCACATATCTAAAAATGTTGGGTTTTTTTTCAGTTTATTACAAGCCCTCGTGCTCGTATTGGTATGTACAGTCAAATCTCCCTACTGTCCCTGATTTGGAACAAAGTCCCTCTGTCTCTCTTTCCTCCTTATTTGTTCCTCCTTTTGGTCTGATCTATATAATTGTATATAAAATTCAATTTTTGAATTCCCCCCATTCACCAACAACAACAAAAATAGTGTTACAAAACACGAGACAGATTCCATTTTTATTAAAAATTGTGTCTTCTTCCTCCAGTGTTTCTTTTCCCTCCGGTGTTTCTTACCCCTCTTCTCTCTCCTGTGGTTTCTTCTCCCGCCGCTGTCTTCTCCCTTCAGTGTTTCTTCTTCCTCTTCTCTCTCCAGTGTTTCTTTTCCCTCTTCTCTCTCCGGTGATGTCTTCTTCATCTGCCACTGTCCGATAAACATAAAAAACATGGTCTCCCTCCGACACTGGCTGCCCTCGTTGTGTTGGCTCCCGCTGTAACACATTTCTTCAATTTTTCGGTCGGAAAAAGTTCCTATCCGAAAATGCGATCGTCTGTGGCAATTCCGACGCGCAAAATTTCTATGCATGCTCGGAAACAATTCGACGCATGCTCGGAAGCATTGAACTTTATTTTCTCGGCTCGTCGTAGTGTTCTTGACGGTTGAAAGTTCAGCAAACTTTTGTGTGACCGTGTGTATGCAAGGCAAGCTTGAGCGGAATACCGTCGGAAAAGCCATCATATCTTTTTCCGACCAAAATCCTGATCGTGTGTACGCGGCATTAGTGGTTCGACCCCTATAACAACATGGTGTTCCGTTTTGCAGCTACTCTGCCCGCGATTTGGAAACGCCGCAAATCGTGGGACGCCCTTGCGATCCCCGTTACTTTGAATGGCACCAAATCGCTGCGCGATTTTTCCACGATTGTTGCCCAACGAATCACGGTAAAATTGTGCAAATAGAATCGCGGGATGCCCAACACCCAAAAGAAGTAGAAGAACTTCTTTTGCGCTTCGGGCGTCTTGCGATTCTGTTTGCGCGATTTTTACCACGATTCGTTTGGCTACAATTGCAGTAAAATCGCACCGCAATTTGTTTCCATTCAAAGTCACAGGGATCGCAAGGGCGTCCCACAATTTGCGGCATTTCCAAACTATTTACACAGTTTATAAAGCAATTGTGCACAAGAGAACTAACAATAATATAAAAATATAAATATAGTTAAGAAAATGTCATATTGTTATAATTTGTGCTACCCTCCACCAAAATACATAAGCAAGTGCTGTTATAACCACATGTGTCAACATACACTCAGAAATAACAAAGATAAATTGATACAACGGCACGCTTTAGAAATTAAAATGGTAAAACAGATCAGCAATGGTCCATTTGCATATAGTTTGTTGACTGGCGTTCTTCTGCACTGGATGAATGCCAATCACCGCCAGGGCACATAGAAAAGAAATGTTTTCTGTGTCCCATTTGCACTGCAACACAGCCGCGTACACAAGACCAGACTTTCCGGCAGACTAGGTCCAACGGAATCAGTCCGTCGGATATTCCGATCGTGTGTGGGCTAATCCGATCATTTTTCATTTAAAATATCTGATGGACCTAGAAATAGAACATGTTTCAAATCTGTCCGACGGACTCAATTCCTATCGGGAAAACCGCTCGTCTGTATGCTGGTCCGAGGGACAAAATACGACGCAAGGGCAGCTATTGGCTACTGGCTATTGAACTTCCTTTTTAGTCCCGTCTTACGTCATCACGTTCAAAACGAACGGACTTTCGAACGGACTTAATCCGTTGGTGTGTGGGCAAGTCCGTTCGTTCAGAAGTCCGTCGGAACTCCATCGAAAGTCCGTCGGGAAGACCGTTGGACCTAGTCTGCCGGAAAGTCCGGTCATGTGTACCGGACTCCGGTCAGAGGTACGGATCAGTGAGCTTCACTTTACTACAGCAGCCCTCACACTAAAATGGAGCAGTGTGAACGGGCCCAAATAAAGCAAGTTTAAAAACATTGTATCATATATAAATATATGTGTCCAAAAAAATGTCCCAACATTGTAATCTGTAAGGAAAGGCTGCACACCAACAAGAATGATCCAACTTAATTTTATTCTTCCAACATAAGTCACACACAACAGCCACCAAGACCAAAACACAGGACCCAGCAAGTGACGCGATTCACACTGACATTAGTACTTTTTCTGTAACAATAAATATAATTTGTCTATATTCCAAACGCTTTTCAGCTTGCAGACACCTTCTATATGTATCACACCTCACATTGATACATATGTTGATTATGTAGAAAAGAAAACATCAGTCACCCTTTATTCAGTGATTCCACCACCTCTGAACACAGGAACTCATCACAAAATAATGCCCTTTATGTTTAAAGAGGGTCATACACTCTCCAATCGTATCCTCTGATCGTTAAATATCCTCCAAAAGTAATGATTACCTGTGAATGCTGGGATGATTCAACAGCGTATAATATTACTCCAGCTTTACAACATCTTTTATTCACATTTCCTTATTCATAAACCATAGTTAAAAATATACCAACTTGTGTAAAATTACAAAGATTAAAAAAACAAAACATAAAAATCATAAAAACCAAGGAGTCTACTCACATGGAACAGTGCTTCCAATTGTATTGATTTGTAACGCAAAAGTGGTGCACCATTGGAAAGGATCCGCTGCCATTGGCTTTAGCAAAATTTGCACATATTCCCTGTGCGTTATGAAGCTCCACCTTCCGGAGTGTTTTGTCACAGAAAAGTTTTGTCAAGTAAGCGCTTAAGCATTGTCATTGCCAAAAACATTGAATCGCTGCTCAGCTCCATTTCCTAAGCTTCAGCAGCAAAAAAAAAATCTGTGCTGTCCATTTTTTGGGTACCTGATAAGCTAAGGCTGCACTTCCAGCACATAAGCACCAACAGTTCACACTCTTCTCTCCTGCCACCTATTTTCAATATCTTTGTAGCTGCACTTTTTTCCTGTGACCCAAAGAAACCCGGCATGTGAGCCGCTCAGGTTTTAGGAGGGGTGCAAGTTCTCGGTGTCCACTCCTACCGTCACTGAGTATTGCAGAAAATCTCCCTTTAGCCACACATTGAGACGATCCCATAAAGCTTTAATGTATGGCAACCTCAGCCTGGGCTCCAACCAGGCCAATCAGCACTTTTTCCTGCTGTCTGTCTTGAGTTTCTTATCCTCGCTTATGACTCTGTGTAAGACATACTGCAGGAAAGCCCAGGAACCTGAGAGCTATTGCCACAACCTTTATCTCTGCCCTCGTTCCCAACCACCTCAATGTCCCACACCTCACATACTATGGTTCCCTGGCCACCTTACCACTCTCATTAACCCCCACCCCAAAACTCATCATCCACACCTCAGTCCCTAGGCTATGTCACCAGAATTAGCAAAACCCAACCCTCTTCCCCCGATCACACACCTCAATCCACTCATTTCAACACCCCCCCTCCAAACTGATTTTGGCTACCTCACAACTCACATTAACCCCCAACCCCATACTCATATCCTGCACATATAGGCCCATGTCATATCCCCCACACTCCGTTTCAACACATATTGCCCACTGTCATACTTTCTGCACCCCTCTCTGGCACATAGAGCCCCATGTCATATCCTTCACACTTCTCTACAGCACATACCCTGTTTCCCTGAAAATAAGGCCTAGCGTGATTGTCGGTGATAGCTGCAATATAAGCCCTACCCCCCAAATAAGACCTAGTTAAAGTCATTGTAGGTCTTATTTTCAGGGTAGGGCTTATTTTCGGGGGAAACAGGGTAGGGCTTATTTGGGGGGTAGGGCTTATATTGCAGCCATCACCGACAATCACACTAGGTCTTATTTTTGGGGAAACAGTACTATCTTTCATCAAACCGCACGCACTCCAATCCTGCATGTAAATTTCATAAAGAGCGTCTCGCAGTAATTTGACAAATAGCGCAACCTGTAACAGATTCCTGTAAGTAACTGTAAGGTGTATATAGATCTGTTGCAGAGTTGTCTCTGTAGAAATTTGTCACAATTGTTTCAGGGCTGTGACACAATTTGCTCCAACATGGAAGAGGTCTTATTTACCTTCACTGCCCTTATCACCGATACAACGTTATTAATTTATGAATTTGTTGCAACAAACAGTAAAAGTGTTGCAAAAAAGAAATACATGAATTTGTTTTGCGCATCAGTATGAACTATGAAAATGCCACATGGGTTTCATGACAAGGCTTCGACCGAATCTACACTGCCAAAAATGCATCACCAATGCCTTATTGAATCCCCCTGCCATGGTCCTAAATCCTATCCAGTGCACTGCTCTCCTGCACTATTTCTGGTTTGGGTATAAGAGAGGACACAAAATATAGATGCACTTGCAACCTGTGAGGGTAAATAAAGAGATACAAAAGAAAGAGAGGCTTAGAATCTATTAGGTCATAAGGAAAAGATAAGGAAGGTGGAAGAACATACAATCCATTAGGATAAAAGGAACTATAAAAAAGGTAGAAGATGAAAAACATGGCAATTGTCTAAGATCCTGTCTTTGCACGGTAAGTTTCATCCAGTTAGGCCAGTGTTTCTAAAGCTTTTTCAGTCAAGGCATCCTTTAAAAATGATGGAAATTCTTGAGGCACCCTTTAAAAATTATGGACAATCTTGAGGCACCCTTTAAAAATTATGGGCACCCTATTCTAAAAAAGTAAAAAACTATTCTAATATTTTACATAATGCAACAACATCAACAAAAGTAGGACACCCAATATTAGAGATGATTTATTCTTCCAAAGCAAATACACTTTTGCAAACTGGTACTGACTAGTATTCCAAAAGTTCTCTTCTCCCTCACTCAGCTAATGTGATCCCAACGCTGATGGAGAGGAGCAGGGGAAGGTCAAACAAGGAAGCTATGCAGGAGACTGACATCCTCCATATCAACTGATGATGCCAAAGGTCATTAGGACGCCAGCAGCTGGAAGGTTGTAATGGTGCATAATGAAAACCTGTTGCTTTGTGTAACTAAAATGCAGGCTTCATCCACATGCCAGCTTGTATACAATTTTTGGGCAATTTTTAGGCATTTTGCCAATGCACCCCTGAAGAAACCTCAAGGCACCCTGGTTGAAAAAGCCTCAGTTAGGCTACATAACTGCAAATGGTTGCTTATGATATATGTAATGATGTATCTTCTTAGCAAACTAACAAACAGATCTTCTTTTTAATCTCCTTACCTGGAGATTCTGCCAGCAATAGTGCTTTCTTTTTAGACTGGCAAGGCTAAAGCTGACCCTACTTTATTTCCCCATCCACACATACATAATGGATGGGGAAATCCTCCCCTGTGTATCTTTAAACTCTGACAGCAGGACTCACCCATTGTCAGAATACAGTACATTGATCAGCACTGTAGCCCATTGGCTGGATGCACTCATTCAATGCTGGTTTTCTTTTATCTTCTTCCTTCCTTTAAGGTGTATTTCATAGTTATATGTTTCATGATCTAGGTCAGTTGTCTCCAAACTGTGGCCCAGGGGCCAATTGCAGCCCTTTGCTTTCTTTTATCCGGCCCTTGGGGTTATATTTTATCTCCTGACTCCAACATTAAGGCATGACCCTCCCCACTGACACCATTGAAGGGGCACAATTCCTCCCAAAGACACCAACTATGGGGCACAGTTCCTCCCAATGACACTAACAATCGGGCAGAGTTCCTCCCAGTGACACCAACAATGGGGCATGATTCTTCCCACCAAATGACAACAACAATGGGGCACAATTCTTCTCACTGACACCACACATGGGGCATTGTTTACTCCCACTGATACTGGGACATTTTCTTCTTCCAATGGCCACAGTCCGGCTCCCCTAAAGTCTGAAGGACAGTAAAACCGGCCCTTTGTTTAGAAACTTTGTAGACCCCTGATCTAGGGGATTTGTATTTTGGTATGGTTTTTCTTTTTTGTATATTGATTAAGGAAAAATAAAGATTATTTTAAAAATGCAGTTTTTTTCAGCAGGACTGTTCAACAGATGCTGGTCTAATGATGGGCTTCTGTTGAACAGACAGACAGCCATATTGTTTTAAAGTGTTACTAAACCCAGGACCCTGCACTCACTATATATGGTCTCCCGCAGAACATGGAAATGCAGCTATTTTAGTAAAAATAAACTGCTAAATACCCTTTCTCATCAGCAGTATATAGCAGTCTTGTGACTTCTATCAGTGTCTGGTTAAAGCTTGTAGAAGGAGTTTTCATTCTTCTCTAACTGTCCTATGAGGCTGCAGGACTCCTGACCCTCTGTCTGGACATTGCTGATTGGCCTTGTGCCAATCACATGCACCCTCCCAAAAAAAAAAAAACTCTCTAGCAATACATATCAAACTGAGCATGTGCAGACTGCCTCCTAGGGCTCTGTTCTATCAGCAGGTGGATTGGGGACTGTGGAAGACAGGGAGGATCAGAGAAGACAGCATCAAACAGCCTTTTTACACAATGCAGGGATTAACCCCTTAGGTTCCACAGTGAGTATAGCAAGCATATAAATACAAAAATACTGCGCGACAGATTCCTCTATACGCTTTTAAAACTGTAATAAAACCACCCCTGCAGCTCTTCCCACTTCCTTGTGCAGAACGCACAACAAAGATGTACCAAATGAACAAAAATGGATGAGCGCTAGGTGTTAATATTATCTCCAAACACCACATAAAAAACAGTATTAGTGAAACCTTCAATAAATAAACTCTTACTATAGTGTTGCCACTACTGTTAAGTGCATTAACAAAAAAAAGTTCATCAAAAAAAGTGAAAACGTCTATAATAAATTAGTCGTATATCACCACTATTAAAGCGCATAAACACAAAAGTCCATTAGTGTGTGCCAAAATCAGTGTGTTTAAATTCCCGATGGATTTGCTCCACACACTTCATGCAAATAGGAATTGCTGCATCAAAGCAGTGCTCCTCGGTGCGTCCACTCCACGTCCCCCTTCCTGGTGAGTATAACAAGCATTCTTTACTGCATATACAGACCGATT
This sequence comes from Aquarana catesbeiana, assembly GCF_042186555.1. NCBI lineage: Eukaryota > Metazoa > Chordata > Amphibia > Anura > Ranidae > Aquarana > Aquarana catesbeiana. The sequence continues at coordinate 610,548,319 of NC_133324.1, forward strand.
TTACTGCTGTGGGTTTAGTAACACTAAAGCACAGCAATCCCCAATCTGACTGTTCCCAACAGCCCCAGACAATCAAACTTTCTTTGATTTTAGTTGGTGCCTGGACTGCCTGCTGCAGCAATCTCTGACTCCTTCATTGCCCTAAACTATCCGAGAAATCATTCCTGTTTAGGAGAGAGACTTTCCCAGACGACATGCATCCGCATGTCCAAACATTCATTCACTAATATCTAGCTGGCTTAACTGGTTTAAACTAGTTACAAATAAGGGAAACCTATCATCTTTTACGCATTAAACAATCATACTTGATTTACCGTGATCCTGAATCTAAAGCATCTACCATTTGCAAACTTTGACTTTGACAGCAAAGTTGGTGCTGAGTAATTCCCTGCTGTATTTTATAGTGCAATGCTGGGCATGTCTCAAATTGTTGTTACAGTGCCTTGAAAAAGTATTCATACCCCTTCAAATTTTTCACATTTTGTCATGTTACAACCACGTAAATTAATTTTATGTGATAGACCCACAGAAAGTGGCACATAATTGTGAAGTGGTAAGAAATGGTTTTAAATGGTTTTCAAAATTTTATACAAATAAAAATCTGCACAGTGTGGCGTGCATTTGTATTCAGTCCCCCTGAGTCAATACTTTGTAGAACCACCTTTCACTGCAATTACAGCTGCAAGTCTTTTTGGGGATGTCTCTACCAGCTTTGCACATCTAGAGAAGGAAATTTTTGCCCATACTTCTTTGCAGAATAGCTCAAGCTCTGTCAGATTGTATGGAGAACGTCTGTGAACAGCAATTGTCAAGCCTTGCCACAGATTCTCAATTGGATTTATGTCTAGACTTTGGGTCATTCTAACTCATGAATATGCTTTGATCTAAACCAGGGATCTTCAAACTACGGCCCTCCTTCTGTTGCGGAACTACACGTCCCATGAGTCATTGTAAAACTCTGATAATCACAGACATTACTAGGCATGATGGGAATTGTAGTTCTTAAACAACTGGAGGGCCATAGTTTGGAGACCCCTGATCTAAACCATTCCATTGTAGCTCTGGCTGTATGTTTAGGGTCGTTGTCCTGCTGAAAGGTGAACCTCAGCCCAGTCTCAAGTTTTTTTCAGACTCTAACAGGTTTTCTTCTAAGATTGCCCTGTATTTGGCTCCATCCATCATCCCATCAACTCTGATCAGCTTCCCTGCTGAAGAAAAGCATCCCCACAACATGATGCTGCCACCACCATGTTTCACGGTGGGTATGATGCGTTCAGGGTGATGTGCAGTGTTAGTTTTCCACCAAACATAGCTTTTGCTTTTAGGCCAAAAAGTAAAATTTTGGTCTCATCTGACCCGAGCACCTTCTTCCACATGTTTGCTGTGTCCCCCATATGACTTCGTACAAACTGCAAATGGGACTTTTTATGGCTTTCAACAATGGCTTTCTTCTTGCCACTCTTCCATAAAGGCCAGATTTGTGGAGTGTACAACTAATAGTTGTCCTGTGGACAGATTCTCCCACCTGAGCTGTGGCTCTCTGCAGCTCCTCCAGAGTTACCATGGGTCTCTTGGCTGCTTCTCTAAATAAATGCTCTCCTTGCCCGGCCTGTCATTTTAGGTGGACAGCCATGTCTTGGTAGGTTTGCAGTTGTGCCGTACTCTTTCCATTTTCGGGTGATGGATTGAACAGTGCTCCGTGAGATGTTCAAAGCTTGGGATATTATTTATATTATTATATTATATTATATTATATTATATTATATTATATTATATTATATTATATTTATATTTATAACCTAACCCTGCTTTAAACTTCTCCACAACTTTATCCCTGACCTATCTGGTGTGTTCATTGGCCTTCATGATGCTGTTTGTTCACTAAGGTTCTCTAACAAACCTCTGAGGGCTTCACAGAACAGCTGTATTTATACTGAGATTAAATTACACACAGGTGGACTCTATTTACTAATTAGGTGACTTCTGAAGGCAATTGATTCCACTAGATTTTAGTTAGGGGTATCAGAGTCTGAATACAAATGCACGCCACACTTTTCACATATTTTTTTGTAAAACAAAAAAATGAAAAATATTTATTATTTTCTTTCCACTTCACAATTATGTGCCGCTTTGTGTTGGTCTATCACATAAATTCCCAATAAAATACATTTACGTTTTTGGTTGAAACAAAATGTGGAACATTTCAAGGGGTTTGAATACTTTTTTAAGGCACTGTAAGGCCTATGTTGCACTGTGGGCTGCATCAGGGCCATTCTGTAGCATCAACTTACCTGAGACAATATTTGCTTACATGTATTTGTAGCTATAGTGCGTGTTTTTTCATTTGTTACTGCAACACCTGTTAACACATGAACCGATGTGCTTTCCAGTGCCATTCATTTTGAATACCATTCCAATGCACTATTACAGTAGAGTGCAATACACCTGCACTGCAGCACACCACATAGCACAAACCATGTGTTTTTAAGTGCGTAAGGAACATTGCCATCCGTTTCCAAATGGGCTGCATTAATGAAGTGCGTGTTAATGCATGATAATGGATCCTAAATGCAGCCTTGTGTTTTATAAAACCTATTTCCATAAACGTGCATGCTTGTATCATCCAAGAGTGCTTGTGCTAGGGCCCCTTAGCAGCTTGTGCTCTCAGAAGAACAGGTCTAACCATGTTGGTCATCTCTCACACACTCCCACCCCTAACCACATTCACTCACAGGAATTGGCCAGAGGTGTTGTCTGTGGTAGAAGGGTGCTTGTATATTAAAGCTGAACTCCGAGAAACCTGAAAATGCTCTCTTGCAGTGGGTCTTCTCTTGCACTGCAAAAGTTGTTCTAGGAGTTAGTAATTTAGTCTAGTAGATGGTAAAAGCAGTTTCATGTACCTGATCCTCCGCTCCCCCTTGCTCTGACAATGGACTGCTCCATAGTGTCCCCTTTTCCAATGTAAGGCTATAGCTCCTGCACCAGTCGTGATTATGTCAGGACCTTAGACTGCCGGAGCCCGGGGGAGAAGAGACTGCAGTGACTTGCTAGCAGCGTGGAGGAGCCTGCAGAATCCAGGTTACTTTGCTTTGCCACCTAGGCCTAAATAAGCAGCCAACACTCGCAGTGAGGGTGCAACCCAACTGCAAGGAGAATTTTCACGTTTCCTGGAGCTCAGCTTTAGGAACTGTTGCATAGTTTGATTGACATTTTTATATTTCACAGACTACACAGCTGTTTTTCATTGACGTCAAATGTCTAAAAATTGTCCAGAAATCCCCCATGACTGGCATGATTAATTGTATCCATTAACGTAATGGACAGTCGTGTGTTGATTGTAAACAGCCACGGGCATCTGTGAAACACAACACATGACTGCTCAATATCATGTCTGCACATGATTGTCCTTAGACCTGAACTCCTGTAATTTGACAAAATCTACCCTCCCAATGGGCTCCCCCCCCCCCAAACTTCAGGGGTTAAACTCTGGTTAGTCTAGAGGTGCAGGGTTAAGCCTGCCCATAGATGGATCATTTTAAACAAACGGATTCCTCCATTCACACAATCGAGTGGGAGAGAAAACCTCCCTGTTGAGGCATTGGAGTTGATTTACTAAAACTGGAGTGTGCAAAATCTGATGCAGCTCTGCATGGAAACCAATCAACTTCCATTTTTTTTGTCAAAGCTTAATTGAACAAGCTGAAGTTAGAAGCCGATTGGCTACCACGCACAGCTGCACCAGATTTTGCACTCTCTGACTTTAGTAAATTAACCCCATTGCATCTTGACAACAGGGATTCTCCACTGTCAGAATACAGTGATCAGCGGCTGCAGCCCGTTGGTTGCAGCAACTGATTGAGAAAAAAGTCTTCAATAACTTACATTGGCATCTGTCAAGCAGAAGAATCCACACACCGATTGAAATTTGGCCACATTTTGATCCATCTATGGCAAGCTTAAAATTATATTAAAGGCTCGGATTGTATTTTTTTTTTTAGGCTGGGTTCCCACACCTATGTGAATTGGGTGCAGGTTTCCCTGCATCCAATTGGCATAGCAGGAGAATGTGACCCGGTTCACATATCTCTGGGGCAGCTGCGGAGCGCACTGCACATAAACGCTGTGTGTCTTTTGCTCTGTTTCAGGGCCGAATTCAGGCAAAGATTCGGCCCTGATTTGTCCCTGAAATGGAGAACAGGGACGTACAGCATTCCTGTGCGATCCGCAGCCGGTTTAGGTGTGAACTGAGCTTTAAATAACAAACATATCATGCTTACCTGCTCTGTGCAGAGGATTTGCACAGATCAGACCTGATCCTCCTCTTTTCGGGTCCCCCACCAGCACTCCTTTTGCGTGCCCCCAGAGCAAGCAGCTCACTATGGGGGCACTCGAGCAGGCTCACTCCCAAGCTGCTGCTCTGCGTGTCCATTTTTACACAGAGCCGCGACTAGGACCCGCCCCCTCTCTCCTCATTGGCTCACTGGCTTTGATTGATGGCTGTCTCAGCCAAAAAGGAGGAAGAGACCCCGGAGAGCCGAGGCTCTCGTGCACATCGCTGGATTGCGATGGGGCTCAGGTAAGTATTATTATTATTTTACAGGATTTATATAGCAACAGTTGACACAGTGCTTTACAATATAAAAGGGAGACAGTACAGTTACAATACAGTAAAATACAAGAGGGTTAAGAGGGCCCTGCTTATAAGAGCTTACAATCTAATAGGGTGGGGCAAGTGGTACAAAAGGTTGTAACAGTGGGGGATGAGCTGATGGAAGTGATAAAAGATTAGTTGGAAGCGTTATAGGCTTCCCTGAAGAGATGAGTTTCCAGGGATCGCCTAAAGGCAGCCAGAGTAGAAGATAGCTGGACAAATTGAGGTATAGAGTTCCAGAGGTTGGGAGAGGCTCTGGAGAAGTCATGGAGACGAGCATGGGATGAGAAGACAAGGGAGCTTGAGAGCAGGTGGTCTTGAGAAGAGCAGAGAGGATGGTTTGTATTAGGGGGGGCTGCTGCACACAGAAGATTTTTTAACTTCATAGAATACATTAAGGTAAAAAACCTTGAGCCTTTAGAACCACTTTAAGTTGTTCTACTTACCCTTTCCCTCGGCTCTGATGCTGTTCTCTTCTGGCTAAAGCTCAGGGCTCTGGGAGGTCCTTTGGCTTCACCACATACAGTGCATTTTGCGTGGAGGAGGCTAGCATGCAACCGTGTTTGAAAGCTCCTCAGAAAGGCGCAAGCACTGAACTGGTCGCATAGATGGAAAAAGCCTGCCGGAGCCAGGAACGAGGTAGGTATTACATCTTATCCCTGCAACCCTAGACTAAACAAGAACTTAAAGGAGTTGTAAAGCCTCAAGGTTTTTCACCTTAATGCATTCTATGCATTAAGGTGAAAAACCTTTTGTGGTGCAGCCTCCCCCCCAGAGCCCCCCTTTTTCTTACCTGGACCTGATCGTTCCATCAACGAGCATGAGCCCAGCAGCTCCAGCCTCTGTCTTGGGTCCTCATTGGATATATTGATAGCAGCAGGAGCCATTGGCTCCTGCTGCTGTCAATCAAGTCCAGTAACACTGGGGGCAGGGCCGAGTCCCACTGTCTGTGTCAATGGATGCAGCAGCAGGACTCGGGAGAGTGCCTGCACGAGTGCATACCCCCCAACATTTTGAAATGGGAATGAGCGTCACCTACTAACAAACATATGTAGGCATAGGACACGCCCCCTGCCACACTCCCTTAAAGGAGAATTAACCAAAAAAAGGTTAATTAAATCCACAAGGACTTTTTTTTTTACCACTACTATTCCTTTATATTGGCTTTTAAAAATGTACAAATGCAGCAATTTAGAAATTGGATTGAATGTTTAGCACTGGGAAACACTTTCTGAAAGATAAAAAGTGCATTTTATATACAACTATATAGATCAGACCAAAATGAAGGACAAATGAGGGGGGAAAAAGGGACATTGCTCCAAATCAGGGACAGTCCCTCGAAATCAGGGACCGTTGGGATCTATGCAAGTGGCCCCATGGAAAGCATCTCTCCATGGGGGCACTCAAAGAGGAGGAGCCAGGAGCGCCGTCGGGGACCCCAGAAAAGGAGGATCAGGGCCGCTCTGTACAAAACCCTTGCACAGAGCAGGTAAGTATGACATGTTTGTTATTTTAAGAATAAAAAAATGAACCTTTACAATTGGGCACCATTCCGAGAGTAGATTTTGCCTCATTTGCAGACTTTTACATTAATGTGGTGGACTAGCTTGTACTGATACAGCATATAAAAAGCTGGATAGCAAGTCTTTGCTGTCTGCCATTCATTGACTATGTGTGTATGCAGACCAAAAGCAATTGCGGCTAGATTTTTTTGCATGATAATTTATCAAGGCATCTAAAAATAACTCCAGTGAAGCCAGGGAGAAATCCTGCATATAGTAGCGAGTTAAATCAGGAGATAGAGGCAGGGGGTGTATATATTATTCTCTGTTTGGAGGAGGAACTGCTGCTTTAAAGAGAAATATTTGCACATAGAAAGAGTGAGGCTTGGCCCTCCCCCAGACCGGAGTACAGTGACAGTGACATCACAGCTGTTAAAGAAGGAGAGATAGCTGAGTATCCTACCCTGGTGACATTTCTTCGCTGCACTATTTTCCAGCTGTCGCACAGAAACCACAGGAGACTTGTGCGTTCTGAGCTCTGGACACTTCTCAGCTTTGCATTACAACTCTTCCTGACAGCTCCTCGTTATCTCTCTATCCGGCTCTCTAAATTTTTTATACACCTTCTGCAATTATACTATTTTTAGAAACTCATTTGTGGCTACTTTTTTGCCCTGTTCTCCAAGGTAACGGATACAGATATAGCTCTGGAGGCTTTAGACAAATAGGGGCATTAGACATCCTAGTACTGCAGCACTGATTTTACCAGCACAGCAAGGCAATCTTGCAGCCTTTTCTCTTGGCATCTAACAGATGCTTGGTTCGTATAACTTATCGGATGCTAACGATTGGAGGGGTCACATCATTAAAATGGAACGATGAAGACAAAAAAGATTTTAAAACGAACACATTTTATTTCTGCCAAGATGGAACTATTAGAAGAACCAAGAAAATTTTCCACGGTCACTATCTGATGATGGAAATGTACTTTAAAGTGAGCTTTAAGGGGAGTTTTGCATGGACCCCGGTTAACAGTGAGCACCCTGTACTGCATCTCACAGTACAGTTGTGGTCAGGCTGTCATTGAAATACAAAGCAGTGGACATGAGTTTGCCTTCAAACTGTGGGTTCCTGGCTCTTACGGACTGTTCAGGACGTAAGATCTACAAAGGACACGTCTATGGCTCGCCGTGTGCAGTTAACAGACCTATCGATATTGTGACAAGGAAGAGGCGGTAACTATTTTTTTTTTTAAATTCTTACTCAAATAAATATTGTTAGTTTAAATATAAATGTAATAAATTAAATATAAATATAATCCCTGTTGCTTGCTAGATTATAAGAATACTTGCCTTGGGCTGAAATTGAGCCCAGTGTCTCATTTCCCCTTCTGGTGTTATTCACAGGGCCTAAATCCCCCCCCAAAAAATAATACATAACAACATACAAAACTTTAAAGTGTTACTAAACCTAGGACCCTGTATTCACTATATCTGGTCTCCCACAGTACACAGAACATGGAAATGTAATCATTTTAGTGAATATAAACTGCTAAATACATTTTCTCATCAGCAGTTAGAGCAGTCTTGTAACTTCTATAAGTGTCTGGTTAAAGCTCGTAGGAGGAGTTTTTATTTTACTCTGACTGTCCTATGAGGCTGCAGGACCCCTGACCCTCTGTCTGGACAGTGCTGATTGGCCCTGAGCTGATCACATGCACCCTCCCAAAAAGTAAACTCTCTAGTAATATACACCAACCTGAGCATGTGCCTCCTAGGACTCTGTACTATCAGCAGATGGATTGGGGACAGTAAAAGAAGGGGAGGATCAGAGAAGACAGGATCAAACAGCCTTTTTACACACTGTGCAGGATTAACCCCTTCAGTTCCACAGTGAATATAACAAGCATGCTTTACTGCATATACAAACTGATTTTACTGCTGTGGATTTAGTAAAACTTTACTTTGTGGTGGCTGCATTAGTCTTTATTTTCATCTGATGATCTGGGCAATAAGATTATGTCTGAGGGTGTCTCCATTCCACTTGAGGAGCGACAGAGACGCCTTTGGATAGCACCACTCTAATGCCCCGTACACACGGTCGGACTTTGTTTGGACATTCCGACAACAAAATCCTAGGATTTTTTCCAACGGATGTTGGCTCAAACTTGTCTTGCATACACACAGTTGTCGGAAAATCCGATCGTACTGAACGCGGTGACGTAAAACACATGCATCGGGACTATAAACGGGGCAGTAGCCAATAGCTTTCATCTCTTTATTTATTCTGAGCATGCGTGGCACTTTGTCCGTCAGATTTGTGTACACACGATCGGAAATTTCCGACAACGGATTTTTATATCCTGCTCTCAAACTTTGTGTGTCGGAAAATGTGTGATGGAGCCCACACACGGTCGGAATTTCCGACAACAAGGTCCAATCACACATTTTCCGTCGGAAAATCCGACCGTCTGGGGGGAGCATTAGAGGAAGTTTGGGATAAAGGTTTAACATAAATGAATAAAAGCTAACCATTGTAAGCACCCCTGTCAATAGTAAATGGTTTGTCTCAACCCTCTTTTGCTGGACAGCTTATGACTTACCGGCTGGATCACCAGGTGAAAATACAGGGAAAAAGTCTAAAAAAGAAAACTAATACAGACACCACTGGTGGACTGGAGTATTGCAACATATAAAGTTTGCTGCATGCATACAAAGCATTAAGGTAAACAACCTTGAGCCTTTACAACCACTATAAGAGTTGATACAGTTTGTAAGTTAATTGTCAGTATAGCCTGGGGGTATTAATAGTACGTGATCATGCTACTCTCTTTCAGAAAAGCAGGAAATATATTTGGATGGGTCCCTGTAAAATTCAGTTTAGGGACTCTACTGCTATTTTACTTTGATCATGACCCATGGGAAGGTACTGCACATGGGACAGTAGAGGGATCCCAAAATATGGATTCCAGAAAGCTCCCTAAGCAACATCTTGTCCAACTACGATTTACCCTTCAGCCTGTCAACTAGTAATCCTTGCACTGAACATTCTGTACTTGGTCAGGAGCTAGTATACTGCATCTTAATAAAGAAGAAATATACAATATGCAAATATGTGTTAGCTGCCCATTATACAATTCCTACATGTTTAATAGGTTAATGGCTGGGACCAGTGACCACGATGGGTCATTTCAGGTTAGTGCTACCGCAAAAATTCCTCTGGCTGTGTTAGAACGAATAGTAGTTAGCCAGCTGCTCTTCACTGACAATGAAATGATGATTATATGCATATTGTAGAGAGATTTAGTGCTGCTTCAACCATTACAAATCAACTGTAATTTATGTTTAACTGTGTATTTAGGCCTTGTTTGTAATGAAACATAACATGCCTTTTTCCCCATGATAAGCTAATTAAGCTAAACATCAGTGATAAATGCATACATTTGAGCTCTATAATGTGCCAAATTCATGTACTGTTAAGAGCTTCAGGTAAACAGCTATATTTACTCATGAAATTTGTATGTGAACTGCTTTACCTGCCAAATGATTTGCAACACTGATTAGTCCAGGATGCAGACATGTCTACCAGACAGCACAGCTGGGTCTTGCACTTCCTTCCTCCTCCCTCCTTAAAACCTCCTGCTTCATTAGAAATATAAAAATAAATACCCCAGCCTAGTTAAATGTGGAAAAAAGCAGCTAATCGCTGCAATACTTATCTTATCTCCAGTGCTGTCCCCTGCAGGATTTGGAATCCAGCATACAGGTATAACCGTACTATGCATCAGCATGGAAGTGTGTAAAAATGATCTCTCTAGGGTCTCATTTTCATTATTCAATAATAGCCCTTACAGAATCTCACAAAAGTGAGTACACCTCTCACATTTTTGTAAACATTTTATTATTATCTTTTCATGTGACAACACTGAAGAAATGACACTTTGCTACAATGTAAAGTAGTGAGTGTACAGCTTGTATAACAGTGTAAATTTGCTGTCCCTTCAAAATAACTCAACACACAGCCATTAATGTCTAAACCGCTGGCAACAAAAGTGAGTACACCCCTAAGTGAAAATGTCCAAATTGGGTCCAAAGTGTCAATATTTTGTGTGGCCGCCATTGTTTTCCAGCACTGCCTTAACCCCCAGGTTGCCACTGGAGTCCTCTTCCACTCCTCCATGACGACATCACGGAGCTGGTGGATGTTAGAGACCTTGCGCTCCTCCACCTTCCGTTTGAGGATGTCCCACAAATACTCAATAGGGTTTAGGTCTGGAGACATGTTTGGTCAGTACATCACCTTTACCCTCAGCTTCTTTAGCAAGGCAGTGGTCGTCTTGGAGGTGTTTGGGGTCATTATCATGTTGGAATACTGCCTTGAGGCCCAGTCTCTGAAGGGAGGGGATCATGCTCTGCTTCAGTATGTCACAGTACATGTTGGCATTCATGGTTCCCTCAATGAACTGTATCTCCCCAGTGCTGGCAGCACTCATGCAGCCCCAGACCATGACACTCCCACCATCATGCTTGACTGTAGGCAAGACACACTTGTCTTTGTACTCCTCACCTGGTTGCCCCCACACATGCTTGACACCATCTGAACCAAATAAGTTTATCTTGGTCTCATCAGACCACAGAACATGGTTCCAGTAATCCATGTCCTTTGTCTGCTTGTCTTCAGCAAACTGTTTGCGGGCTTTCTTGTGCATCATCTTTAGAAGAAGCTTCCTTCTGAGACGACAGCCATGCAGACCAATTTGATGCAGTGTGCGGTGTATGGTCTGAGCACTGACAGGCTGACCCCCACCCCTTTAACTTCTGCAGCAATGCTGGCAGCATTCATACGTCTATTTCCCAAAGACAACCTCTAGATATGACGCTGAGCACATGCTGTATGGTCTTGGCCACTGTGCTGCAACTCAGTTTCAGGGTTTTGGCAATCTTCTTATAGCCTAGGCCATTTTTATGTAGAGCAACAATTTGCCATGAGGTGCCATGTTGAACTTCCAGTGACTGGTATAAGAGAGTGAGAGCGATAACACCAAATTTAACACACCTGCTCCCCATTCACACCTGAGACCTTGTAATACTAACGAGTCACATGACACCGGGGAGGGAAAATGGCTAATTGGGCCTAATTTTGGACAGTTTCACTTTGGAGTGTACTCACTTTTGTTGCCAGCGGTTTAGACATTAAACATTTAGACACTGTTACAAGCTGTACATTCACTACTTTACATTGTAGCAAAGTGTCATTTCTTCAGTGTTGTCACAGGAAAAGATATAATAAAATATTTACAAAAATGTCAGGGGTGTACTCACTTTTGTGAGATACTGTATCTACCTGGCTGCCATGCAACTCAATTCCTGTTATCCAGGGATTGAAGCCCATCCCCCCTGGAGGCCAATTATCAAGCTAACCTGGACCTGGAGAATACTGCAATGCACAGTGGTGCCACTCTCTGCAGCATCCAGGACCCACCCAACCCAGTGGTTATTAAATACTTTGCATCCAGGGAAATCTTAACATTTTTCACACATACATTTTTAAAAATGCATTTTATGCTACAGAATTATTTAAACCCGCAAACCTCCAAATTATATATTATCTGAAAGCAGAGGCCCTGTAGGCAGTTGCATTTTTTTTTATGTTGCACGATATTTGCACAAATTTTTATCAAATGTATATTTTCAGGAAAAAAACACCACAGAATGAATTTTAGTGCACACACACACACTATAATACCCTTTTTTGGTAACATATACAAGTGAGTGAAACAATTATTTCATCCCCTGCTGATTTTTTATGTTTGCCCACTGACAAAGAAATGATCAGTCTATGATTTTAATGGTAGGTTTATTTTAACAGTGAGAGACAGAATAACAACAAAAACATCCAGAAAAAAAGCATTTAAAAAAAGTTATAAATTGATTTGCATTTTAATGAGTGAAAGAAGTATTTGATCCTCAATCAGCAAGATTTCTGGCTCCCAGGCCTCTTCTATGCAGGTAAGGAGCGGAGATTAGGAGCACTCTCTTAAAGGGAGTGCTCCTAATCTCAGCTTGTTACCTGTATAAAAGATACGTGTCTACAGAAGCAATTAATCAGATTCCAATCTCTCCACCATGGCCAAGACCAAAGAGCTGTCCAAGGATGTCATGAACAAGATTGTAGACCTACACAAGGCTGGAATAGGCTACAAGACCATCACCAAGCAGCTTGGTGAGAGGGTGACAACAGTTGGTGTGATTATCTGCAAATGGAAGAAACACAAAATAACTGTCAATCTCCCTAGGTCTGGGGCTCCATGCAAGTTCTCACCTCATGGAATCTCAATGGTCATGGGAATGGTGAGGAATCAGCCCAGAACTACACAGGAGAATCTTGTCAAGAATTTCAAGGCAGCTGGGACCATGGTCACCAAGAAAACAATTGGTAACACACTATGCTGTGAAGGACTGAAATCCTGCAGGGCCCGCAAGGTCCCCCTGCTCAAGAAAGAACATGTACAGGCCAGTCTGAAGTCTAGTCTGCTAATGAACATCTGAATGATTCAGAGGAGAAAGTGCTGTGGTCAAATCAGACCAAAATCCAGCTCTTTGGCATCAACTCAACTCGCCGTGTTTGGAGGAGGAGGAATGCTGCCTATGACCCCAAGAACACCATCCCCACAGTCAAACATGGAGGTGGAAACATTATGCTTTGGGGGTGTTTTTCTGCTAAGGGGACAGGACAACTTCACCGCATCAAAGGGACGATGAACAGGGCCATGTACCATCAAATCTTTGGTAAGAACCTCCTTCCCTCAGCTAGGGCATTGAAAATGGGTCGTGGATGGGTATTCCAGCATGACAATGACCCAAAAGACACGACCAAGGCAACAAAGCAGTGGCTCAAAAAGAAGCACATTAAGGTCCTGGAGTGGCCTAGCTGAGAGGGAGCTGAAGGTTGGAGTTACCAAAGGTTAGTTTTGAACCTTAAAGTGATTGTAAAGCTTTGTTATTTTATTTTTTTTTCTAAATAACAAACATGTTATCCTTACCTCCTCTGTGCAGGGGTTTTGACAGAGTTGCCCTGATCCTCCTTTTTTGGGGTCCCCCCATGGCGCTCCTGGCTTCTCCTTACTTGAGTACCCCCTCAGAGAGCCACATTCCAAGGGGGCACTCGCGCGGGCGCGCTCCCAAGTCCTGCTGCTGCGTCCATTGATGCAGACAGCAGGTCTCGGCCCCATGTCACTGGATTTGATTGACAGCAGCCAATGGCTCCTGCTGCTATCAATCTATCCAATGAGTACCTGAGAGAGCGGCTACAGCTGCTGTCCTCGTCCCCGTCGCTGGAACGATCGGGTTCAGGTAAGAAAAATAGAATGCATTAAGGTGAAAAATTATAGACTGATCATTTCTTTGTCTGTGGGCAAACGTACAAAATCAGCACGGAATCAAATACTTTTTTCCCTCACTGAAAGAGACAGGGTTGTGTCACGTAAATAGATAGCAAACATGTCAAGCTCTAAAGATGTGCACATTCACATTCCCTGCAACTCGTGGTTGCACCAAAGAAATTTGCACCATGTATGGCCAGCCTAATACTTGTGTGACGCAATTGCATAGAAGTACATTTGCATTTGCGGGTGTGCATGGGGTACAGGGTTGCTGTTACATTTTCTTTTATTTTTTTTATTATAATTTATTTTTAAATATAATTTCATTTAACTTTATTGCTATCACAAGGGAGTTAACAAGTCCCCAATATGATAGAATGGGCAGGTGACATATCCTGTTTAACAGATAATTTTATCCGCTTGTCATCTGGGAGTTGGACAGCTCTGAATGAGAAATGCTCAGAGCTGAGCGCTTATGTGTTCATTGTTCAGCAATGGATGTTCCTGGTCTGCTTCGGTTATCCATCCTGACACATTTACTGTCGTCCTCAGCTTCCCAGAGAAGCAGCAGATCCAGGACCCACATCAGGGGCACATTAATTAATACCACTCTATAGACCATCAGTTCACAGTAACTTGAAAAGCTTTTTTTAAGCCAGTGTGTACAAACTCTTAAACACTGAATTTACAATCAATATTTTGGGGAGAAATTGAACACCAACAGTTGTATTCATCCCTTTTGATCTAGAAGCAGAAATAAACAACTAACCAACTAGTGCACTAGCGGACTGATCGGGTCTGCCTGAAAACATTTTTCAGGCGGACCCAATTGGACCCCCCAGTCTCTTTGATGGAGTAGCAGGTGTCAATGGACATGTGTCCGTTGACACCCGCCAGCATCCAATCCGATCCTATCCGCTAAAAACAGATGGATAAGGATCTGTTCCCTATCCGTCTGGCAGATAGGAACGGATGGCAGTTGGGTGGAAATGGACAGGTGGTCCGTATACATCTAACCGCCCTTAGAGGAAAGCGGGCTGTGTCTACTCTGCATAAGCAGAGCGGACATGGACCAGCCATCCACCCGCTCAGGAGGGATTAGAGGACAGACTCCAACGTAGCCTGCCCCGTGTGTAAGGGGCATGAAATGCCCAATTATATCTAGTGCGCTGTGGTAATGTGTGGTAATCACGTGTTTCCGCGTGTTGGCAGCCCATTAATTTTGTAGGATTTTGTGGTCAATATTAATTTAAACATCATAACGGACCTGGTGAAAACTGACACAATATTAACACCTAGTTTTTCTCTTTTCCAACTTGGAAAAAAAATTGTTAATTAGGTGTTTATATAAAGGAAAAATGACCAGCCATTACAGCAAACCTGTACTGGCATTCTACCAATACATGTTACATAACACAAGCATTGTATAATAGTACCCAATCACACTTTTTTTGCAAGAAAATGGCCTCTGATATCGCTGTTGCAGCTCATCTAAATACCTGGATCAGGTGCCCCCTCTGTATTTAACAATGCAGCACTCTGTATACATTTTCTATAGCCCTAAGTTTATATTATTTATGTATTGCCAGTCCATATAGAATTTAATACCATGCAGACAAAACATTTTTGTATTAATGCCTGATGTCTTTGCCTTTGATTATTAAATGGTAGCAAATGGCATGATAGCTATCTGCAAAGTATGTGTTACTTAATCAAGCCCTGTATATGAAGATCTTGTGTACATTGTCCCTACAGCATTCTGTGCTTGGAACGTAGGAGACATAAACATAGTTCACATGGGTTCAAAGTAGCACTGAGTCTCTTGCACAAATACCTACAAGCTTCAGTTACAATCGTGCTGCACACCAGAACAAACTGCAGTGTGCACAATCCCATAGCTACCAGAATTCATATTATACTGATCTAACTACAGTAAGCTGATTATTCCTGACTTTTGTCCTGTCTGCACAATATGCTATTACGTAAGCAATACTTAAAAATGACACAAGTAATTTTGTACTAAAAGACATATTGCTGTCCTCTTTCTGAAAATGCTGTCTCTGGCATCATTACTTTGGATCACTAACTTGCTACAAGCAAGCATTCAGAAATGTCAGAACAAATTATCTACATTCTTGTTCCAGGTCAATGAAATTATAGAAACTGTAGTTTCAGCATCAAAGTCAGCAAGCTCGCATTTTTATAAGCAGAGGTCAGAAACAGCAGCTTCCATATATCTAAATAGAGAGAAAGCCAGCACAGATGTAAAAGAGGGTTAAACTAAAACCCCAGCACAGGAAAACCAGAAAACATCCTAGGACGTATACGTCATTTCCCTAGAAGGATACAGTATCCTGAAAAGAATAATTTTACAAATACAAGTCATGTACAAAAATCGGGGGGCGGGGGGGGGGGGAGTACTCCTGTCCTGGAATCTGTACTAAAAGGTTTCTAAGCTAATATTTATAATCTAACTTTGTGTTGTATAATATTACTTACATAATGAGAATGCTCAAACTTACATTTATGAAAATGTCTTCCCTATCTCTGAGCCTTCGTTGTTAAGTTGTAGTAGAAGTTTACATGAGTTTTCCTAACACACTTGTAGCTTAACAGTTGTCTCAGTGCTATAAGGCAGAATTGATCCCAGTACACACAAAAGGACAACATCAGTTTTTAAGTAATATACGGTAGTTTTGCTCTTGTCATTTTTATTTGAAGATTTGTGAATGCTGAACAGTATACAATACCACATCACTATCAAGAGGTGCTACAACTTTTTCCAATGGAGTTATTAAAAACATGAATATTTAGAAAAATCAGACATAACAGCAAATAAGACATAAACAGGTTTTGGTATAGTCTGTTTTTGTATTGTAATGTTGAACCTATCCCTATGTATCCATTTGCTGACCTTATTTAGGTAACTCAATTATCCAAAGGTAACTATATAATTCTCTGGATAATCTGAGAAAAAAAAACGCATTTCAAAAAAGTTATAAATTGATTGTGAAAGAAGTATTTGATCCCCTATCAATCAGCAAGATTTCTGGCTCCCAGGTGTGGCATAGCATAGCAATCGGGAAAGGAATCCTGAAGTAGAGCTTATCATTTTTTGTCAGAATGTAGGTCTGAAGTTCTGATTTTACCAGAACCCTTACCCTTTTACCCGAACCCTTACCCTTGTGAATGGTAGCTCTCCATTTCAGGACAAAAGATAAAAGAATGGCCAAATATCCAAAACATTTTTTTTTTTTTTGAGTCACCTAGCAGAGAACACAGTAAAAATAATTAGAGAAAAGGGCAGCCCTCAGAATAAATTCTGATGAGAGGTCAGAAATGATAGCCTCAGTCATAGCAACCATTCTTATGGAGTGAGATGAAATGCAAAACTGAGAAAGGTCTAAAGCAGTAAGAGTCTTAGAAAAGATTTGCTGAAACTGAAAAGCAGTGAGAGGGGACGAGTCAGAATGGAATCTGGGAACTGAGGTCTAACAAACCAATGAGTTCAAACCGTTGCAATAGGACAAATAAAATTATGAGTGGAATTTAAAAATCAGCCAAAAACCAAACACAGTGTTGCAAAGTCTTTAAAAAAAGGTTGATCTTGATGTGGGTGACAGCTTATTCATTATGAGACATGAGATTGTTTATCCTAAACTCTCTGAAGAAACAATAAAATCCTGTTGAGATTAAAGGGACTCATAAGAAGAACACACCAAAGGTAAAACCATAACCAAAAGAAGAGGAACCAATTTAGTGATGAACTAATCAGAGATGATAGGCTGGCCTTCTTGGATCCACTGAAGAAAACCACTTCTTAATACTCTTAAGGACACTCTTGAAACAATGACAAAAAAGGAAGGTGCATTAAGAACTTTGTGAAATAATGAAATCCCTGAGGGCATGTAGGTAATAGAGGAGACTCAAACACTCAAAAGCAGTTGCTGTAAATGGAAAAGAAAAGACAAAGCTTTATAAGCATCTGAAAAAAGAGAAAGACAAACCATAGGAAGGGGAAAAGGGATAACACTTAAACCATGAGGAAATAAAACCAGATGGCAAAGAGAGTTTGACCAAATATTTTGTTGCATACAAACAAAAAACTAGCTGGCGTAACATTTTAACAACCATCTCATATTTAGAGGCGAGACAGTTTAGAGTGAAATAAATGTCCCTATTGACCGTATGTAAAAGAATTCTACAGTTTCCAAACTGATCTTCCAAATGACTATGGCAACTAATCCAGGAAAAAGCTTTAAAAGAACCATATGCTTTAAAACAACCTCCAATTTCCAAGAGTCATGCTATTAAGCAACACACCAATGGCTGTCCCAAAAGGCATCAAACTCATTGAACATGCCACATCTGTAAAGAGGCCTAAGGCAATATCATCTACAAACAGACAATCCTCGATAGGAAAAAGGCAAAAAAAATGTGTGGAAATTTAGATTTTTAAAGACTCTGTTGCCAAAGCCTCGTGTTAAGAAAAAACTCCAGCTACCAGAATAATTGTAGCTACAAAACCCTACAGGGATTGGACACCAATCTTATCACCCCCCAGAAGCAACATAGCCACAAGCATGCTGGGTCCAAGTTCACTTACATCCAGGCCTTTTGAAAACAAATCTTTTGATAACAAGGGGTGAGTAGAGAGATATATTTTTCAAAACATCTGGCAGCTGAGTGAGAGCTGCAGCAAAAAGTGTGTTCATGTATGCATTTGCAGCTATTAGGGTAACAGCATTGGGAGTCATTGTAAGCAAAACAGACTCCTTTGTGACAAAGAGTGACAAGATGCTGAGGGCTTTGGATTAACTTGATGCTTCCTTTAAAAGTTGTACCACAGCCAAAGTCCTACATCCTTTATACCTCAACCACAAGGCAGGGTGAACTGAAAGCTTCTGATAAAAAGCTTTGTCATAGTTGGGGCATGCAAATCTACCATAATTCCAATAAGCCTCAGAAAATAATATCGACATGTTTGAACATGCCTGAGCATTTATGTGGAAATGCGTCTCCCATGATTGAGGCGTAGACATAAAAGGGCTACAACCAATTATGGAAGGACCAAGGAACTGCTCTCCTTATATCATCTCTGGATATGTCATTAGATTGTTTGTCAGGCATATGAAAAGGATGGTGGGAGGAAAAAGAGGTCCAGAAATTTTCCCTTCCAAATCCTATCCTTGGGTGCAGGAGACAAATGGAAACCAAGGGGAGAAAGCTTCCTTCAAATGGCATTATTTGGAAATATTTGGAGATCTATTGGGAAGAAGACAAAGCTGATTGTACTGACAACTCTGGGGACAAATTAGCAGACACAGATGGGGAAACAAGGTAGCAACACCAGAATCATTGGGGATAACCACCATTGAAGATAGAGCATTTACTAAATGTGACTTATAGACAGACCATACTGAATGAACATTAGCAGCTAAATCAGACAAAGGAGAAAGTGCATTGGCAAACAAGTCATTTGTATGACCTATTTTTTAAAGATGGGAAACAGATGACAAAATATGAGGCTGGAAGCACATCCTCACTGCTCAGCTGGGACAGATCTCAGGAGATACCCTCCTCCTAAGTTGTGAAGTACATCTCCTAGGATATCTGGAGTAGGCCCCTCTGTGGCAATGGTAATAAGAAACAGGGGCTGTTGCAGAAGCTCTTGTGGTCCTTTGAGATTGCCACAATAATGGAGAGAGAGGCAAGTGCTCTTGGTCTGACCCTGGTGGATGGGTACATGGCTGCCACTGATGACTAAGCCGCCAGCTAGGTAGCATTGCTAGTTGCCATGGCAGCTGCTGCCACCAAAGCTTCCAGCTGGGCAAAGTTGTTTGTTGTTACTGCAGCTGCAGAGGACAAGGCTTGACCTGCTGGAATAGGTAACGCAAGGCAGTAGTGGAACCAAGCCTTGCCCCAGTTAAACTCTGCCCTCTCCATGTCATGGTCCTAGACATGTCACAGGTCTTCTGTATCAGCAGTGCAGATCACAAGGACGGAGGGGAGGAGGGTGGGCCAAACTTCACAGCAAAAACTAAGCAGAGCACAGAGGTGCTGCTTTGTTTATGATGTTCTAGCTTATGGACCACAGGCTGCAGTGGTGAATATATGATGAGGGTGAATCCATGCACTTACCAATGCCCAAAAGAAGTTAAAGTGCAACTAAAGCCAAAACTTTTTTTTTTAGTTTTGGATAGAATGGAGAGGGATTAGAATGTCTGTCACTTTTTATTGCTGTCTGTGCCTATGTTAAGGAGTTTCCTCCTTTCTATTTCTCATATTTACCGTTTTGATGAAACGTGAAGGTAAAAGAAAATCACAAATTTTGGGTTGTCCCCAGAAAAGTAAAAGGGGGGAAATATTCCAATGGGGTCACTAGTTCTGGTGACCTGGGGGTCCCCAAAGAATTCCCTTAATTTGCAGGGATTTACTTTCACTTCCTGTTTGGCTATGGGACAGGGAGTGAAGGGTAATCTCAGCAATGGGACACAGATGGTGAAAAAAATCTGACAGGGGTTATAACCCTCCCTTGCTCTATCCAAAATAGAAAAAACGATTTGCTCATAGTTCTACTTTAAAGCCCCAAAGTACATGCACATACTGCATGTACAGAAACACATGTGTTGGGTCCACAGATGTACAAAAACAACAATTCCACAACACATTTTAGGTATTGCCATGCATGCCAGAGTGATAGCAATAGTTACTTCTGAATGACCAGTAAAGGCTTGTAAAGTGTCGTCTATGGACAATTTTGGGTAGTTGTCGCTTCTTGGGCACGCACAATTTTAAAGCTTAACATGTTTGATATATAGTTACTCATCACAACCTCTTGTTTGAAAATATGGGCTTGCTGAACAGCTGCACTAATATTGTTTGACATAAAAAATTGCAACTACCAGGCTTAAAATGTGCAATTGAACATGTACAAAAATATGCAAAAACAGCTCTGGCAGCAAAAGGATTAAAGTAAGTAGAAATCGCTCTTTAGACCATTTTCACTGCAACGGCTGCTCCTGATGTTTTCTCCACAATTCCTGTCCCGGTGACATTAAAATTCGATATAGGTTTCAATCCTTTCCAATGTATCCAATTTTTTTTTTAAATTGGAACTTACAATTTCAATGTTTCTAAACCATTTTAAATGTAAAAAAATTTTAGAACTGTAAATAAGACTTGCAAAAATGTTTAATTTCTGGGTTTACTTAGACTGCTTAGGATCTCTCAGGTCTAGTGCCGAATGTATTACCAACCACAAAGCAAGTGGAGGAAACTTGTACTTAAGCTGTGGAAGTAGTTCATTGTTGAAAGTAAACAAGATGACATCAAGGAATCGCTCATTTTAACACTGCACTGTGTGTATGGATAGCACACACCCAGAATGCGTCACAGAACTTATCATGTGACTCTGACCTTCAGCTAAGTATTCAATGCATTAAATACAGTACATACAGTATATGTATGGAGAGACTGTGTATAGTAGTCTCCAGCATCTTCTTCAAAGCTGGGCAGCCTAAATTTAGGACTCTGTTATAAGAGCGTCATGAACATGTCTTTAAATTTAGGAAAAAGCCAGTGCATCTTGTATTACAAAGTACTTGAAGCTCTATGTATAAACTGAATTAACAGTAGAGTTGGGGCACTGAATGGTTGTGTATGAGATGAATAATATACAGCTGTGGCCAAAAGTTTTGAGAATGACACAAATATTAATTTTTTTACAAAGTCTGCTGCTTCAGTGGGCTTTTATTGACAATTACATTAAGTTTATGCAAAGAGTCAATATTTGCAGTGTTGACTCTTTATTTTCAAGACCTCTGCAGTTTGCCCTGGCATGCTGTCAATCAACTTCCGGGCCACATCCTGACTAATGGCAGTCTATTCTTGCATAATCAATGCTTGGAGTTTGGCAGAATTTGTGGGGTTTTTTGTCTACCTGCCTCATGAGGATTGACCACAAGTTCTCAATGGGATTAAGGTCTGGGCAGTTTCCTGGCCACGGACCCACGATTTTGATGTTTTGTTCCCCAAGCCACTTAGTTATCACTTTTGCCTTATGGCAAGGTGCTCCAACATGCTGCAAAAGGCATTGTTTCTCACCAAACGGCTCTTGGATGGTTGGGAGAAGTTGTTCTCAGAGGATGTTTTTGTACCATTATTTATTCATGGCTGTGTTCCTAAGCAAAATTGTGTAAGCCCACTCCCTTGGCTGAGAAGCAACCCCACACATGAATGGTCTCAGGATGCTTAACTGTTGGCATGACACAGGACTGATGGTAGCGCTCACCTTTTCTTCTCCAGACAAGGTTTTTTCCGGATGCCCCAAACATTTGGAAAGGATTCATCAGAGAAAATGATTTTACCCCCGTCCTCAGCAGTCCAATACCCTGTACTTTTTGCAGAATATCAGTCTGTCCCTGATATTTTTCCTGGAGAAAATTTGCTTCTTTGCTGCCCTTCTTGACACCAGGCCATCCTCCAACAGTCTTCTCCTCACTGTGCGTGCAGATTCATTCACGCCTGCCTTCTCCCATTCCTGAGCAAACTCTGCACTGGTGGTGCTCCGATCCCACAGCTGAATCAACTGTAGGAGACGTCCTAGCGCTTACTGGGCTTTCTTTGGTGCTCTGGAGCCTTCTTTACAAATGCAGTTGAAATGTTTGTTTATGGGACGAAGTTCATTTTCATGGCAAAGAGGGACTTTGCAATTAATTGCAATTCATCTGATCACTCTTCTGGAGTAAATGAAAATTGCCATCATAAAAACTGAGGCAGCAGACTTTGTGAAAATTAATATTTGTGCCATTTTCAAAACATTTGTCCACGATTGTATACTGTATTTAATACACCGTATATAGTTTTTTTTTTTTTGTGTGGGGGAATGCAAATTTTTGCACACCTGTCACTGGAACAAGAGTAGGGCTGCAACTAACGATTATTTTCATAATCGATTAGTTGGCCAATTGTTGTTTCGATTAATCGGTTAATAACCTTTCGAAAAGTATGGTGTATAATTTAGTTAATATGTAAAAAGCTTAAAAAAAAGGCAATTTATTCTTAAATATCTCTATGCAGTGGTAAATATAAAAAACCAACTATATGGTTAGAGAGAAAAATCTCGAATCCACTCCGAGAATAACAGACAGAAGTGATATACTGTATATACTATTAGAAGAGATATATACTGTATACACTATTAAAGGAGATATAATGTATATGCTATTAGAGGTTGAATCTGATAAATTTCATCAGACTCAAAGATCTTTTTTTAAAACAAAAAAAAAGTTGAAGACCGTTTTGCAGATTTTCAAACAGAACTGTAATATATTATATGCTGGCCATACAAAAACAATGTCTTCCTTCAAAAAATAAGTCATTTTAAGAACGTTCGTTCGATTCGTTATTGGGGTCAAATCGATGTTCGTTTTCAACCACAGTGACAGGAAAATTTAGAAATAATACAAAACTGCTCGGTCAAAGGAATTTTCAGACAGTATATGTGGTTTTCGTTCAGAAATGACATTCATTTTAAAACAGAATGTTAAAAGCATGTGAAAATGTCAAACGACATTCTTTCATTCAGCGAATGTACAAAAATTTTTCATACGAATATTCTCATCTGAAAATTGATCCATATGGCCAGCATAAGGCTCCGTACACACCTATGCAGTTTGCTTTTGATCTGTTTCTACACTGCTTTTTGCTGTGCGTTAAGTACAGTATAGAGTGCCCCAATAGTAAGGTAAAGAAAACTTCTGCCTTTAGAACCACTCACTTCCTGCCCAGGACTACATGTCCCATAAGGCATTGCTCCTCACACATTCACAAGTTCTCAGGTACTTACTGACATGTATGGATGATGTACTGAGCTATATGTGTGCTGCACTGTATTTCCACTGCACTGTATTTCCTGATATGTAAACAAATAATGCATTCTGTATGCAGGCCAACTAATAGTCTGGCCGATTAATCGATTATGAAAATAGTAATCGATTCACTTCATAATCGATTAGATGTCGATTAATCGATTAGTTGTTTCAGCCCTAAACAAGAGTAAAGGGGATATCTTCCAAAAGGGAATGCCTCTGCCTTTGAAAATGCACATCTCTGTAATGGAGGAGCATGTGATTGAATAAGTGATTGTCAGTGCATTGGCAGACATTCAATAATTGTGTTTTAGTGCAGTGGTGGAAAATGAATAAATGTGAGTTGGCACAGTAATGGCAAGTAATGAGTGAATTAATGTGCATTGGTTCAGCAGCGGCAAAGGGGGTTGTGCACATGATGCAAGTAGCCACAGAAGTGAGATTGGCAGGATAGAGGGTGTGCATGTAAGGGGTGCCTGCAGGCACTGTGGTAAGAGAAAGAGGGAAGGTGTGTAGACTAGGGAGTTATAATGCAGGCATGGTGATAAGATCAGGTAGAAGGCATGCATGTGCATGGTGGGAGTGGTGTGTGTGTGTGGTCTGTGCCTGTATTCCAGTCTGCTGGACAGCAGACTATGCTGACTAGAGGAGTCATGAGCAAGGTTTCCCACCATCTTGGCATTTGTGGGTGGTGGCAACACAGATATTTATGTATGCATGTTATTCTGGGTCGCATCTGTGTCAGGCTTGGGGAGATTCAAGCTTCTAGCAAGAACTGACCAGTGTGCCGACCAATTTTCTGATACAAGTGATGGATGGCAATACCTCACACATTGTCTGGCCTTCCATGTCCCTGTACTCTCGAGACCCAGATCTACACCTGTGAACGGTAGAAGCAAATGCGTCATAGTAACTTGAAGGTATAAAGGGATTTTCCTTCTGCATTCCTTTGTATTTACTACTAATCACACTTTATGAGTAAAAGCTGATTTACAATCTGTTACTGATCTACATCCAGTTAAACGTGTAAGCACAATTTCTTGTAGTGTTGGAGTACAGGCAGTCCCCAAGTTACAAACATCCGACTTACATACGACTCACAGGAAGTTAGAGGAGATCTACCCCTAGGAAGGGAAATTCACTCTTGTAATGCTCCATACACACGGTCGGATTTTCCGATGGAAAATGTCCGATCGGAGCGTGTTGTCGGAAATTCCGACCGTGTGTGGGCTCCATCGGACCTTTTCCATCGGATTTTCCGACACACAAAGTTGGAGAGCAGGAGATAAAATTTTCCGACAACAAAATCCGTTGTTGGAAATTCCGATCGTGTGTACACAAATCCGACGGACAAAGTGCCACGCATGCTCAGAATAAATAAAGAGATGAAAGCTATTGGCCACTGCCCCGTTTATAGTCCCGACGTACGTGTTTTACGTCACCGCGTTCAGAACGATCAGATTTTCCGACAACTTTGTGTGAACGTGTGTATGCAAGACAAGTTTGAGCCAACATCCGTCGGAAAAAATCCTAGGATTTTGTTGTCGGAATGTCCGAACAAAGTCCGACCGTGTGTACAGAGCATAAGAGTTATCATACAGGGTTATCGTTACAGGGGTGATTGTAAGAGTTATCATTACAGGGGTGATCACCTTTCCCTATGGCATCCAAAAATCTAGTTTGTAACCTGGGGACTGCCTGTATAGGGATTCTCTAAGGACATAGATATTCAGTCTAATTTGTTTGTCTGACTGAAATGTTTCAAATTCTAAATTGTTATTTAGGGTAAATTTAAAGGAATCTGTCGATAGAAATATTAGAGCTTCTATTGCTGGCTGTTTCAAAGATGTATACTCCAGGGCTTTAACCCTTATCCTTCCATCAATGCCCTGAAGCAAGCTTGTACATATCATCTCATGTCATGTTAGGTCTTCTAATATGCACATGCTTCTTCCAGGTAACTGTCTTAAAGTGAATGTAAACCCTATTATATACCCAGTGAAGTGAACAGCCTCAGATGATACACAGAGATGAAAAAAGTCTCCCTACATAAGTTTTACATGTATACCTGCTGTCTTCAGCTTTATATATCCTTTAGAAAGTGCTCTTCATGTTAACGTTTTTCTCTTCCTGGTTAGCACTGGGAGTGGATTATTGGCATACAGCCAAGACAGTTGATTGGAGGAAAGGCATACACCCCCACTCCTCATAGGCAAAGGAAGAAAGGAGTGTGCAGAGCTCTGCTCTTAGACGGCAAGCTGACTGCTAATCTATTTATAGCAACCTCCCCTGAAACACACTTCTATCTCCCATATCGGAGAACGTGTGAGAAGTTATCAGGCTGATAACAGAGCTACGGAGCAAGAGACAGCTACGGGACATAGTGCTTTGGAGAGAGATAAGAAAACACTACAGATAGTAGACGGCTAAAGGTTTCATGAATCGGGTTTACATCCCCTTTAAGCCTCATACACACGATGAGAATATCAGACAAATGATCTTCCGTATTTTTGTTTTTTTTGTTTTTTTGCATGTTAGTTTTATATCGAAAATGAAGAGGTTACTAAAATTAAGGAAATTGTCGTATGACAGAATACAACTTCGGAAGTGATGTAATGTGTTGTATCGTAATGTATTCTTTAATTTACGAGCATGCATGGTCTTGCTTTTTTGTTTGAACGAATACTATACTGATTAACTGATTAGCGGCTGTACAGTTAGTCTGTACCCATTTGTGATGCTTTGATATCCATTTTTATACAATAAAAGTGAATTTTTTTGGAGTGCGGCTATCCATCTATTTATTTTTCCTATACTCATTAACTAGTTAAGGACTGGAAGGATTTACCCCTATTTTTTGCGATACGGCACTGCGTCGCTTTAACTGACAATTGCGCAGTCGTGCGACGCTGTACGCAAACAAAATTTATGTCCTTGTTTCCCCACAAATAGAGCTTTCTTTTAGTGGCATTTGATCACCTCTGCGTATTTTGGGGTTTTTTGCACTAAAAAGACTGACAATTTTGAAAAAAAAAACACAATATTTTTTACTTTTTGCTATAATAAATATCCCCCCAAAAATGTAAAAAAAAACAAATTTCTTTATCAGTTTAGGCTAATATGTATTCTTCTACATATTTTTGGTTAAAAAAAAAAAATCGCAATAAGTGTATATTGATTGATTTGCACAAAAGTTATAGCGTCTCCAAAATTGGGAATATATTTATCGCATTTTTAATATAATTTTTTTTTTTTTTTTTACTAGTAATGGCAGTGATCAGCGATTTTTAGCGGGACTGTGACATTACGGCAGACAAATCGGACACTTTTATGGGACCAGTGACATTTATACAGCGATCAGTGCTAAAAATAGCCACTGATTACTGCATAAATGTCACTGGCAGGGAAGGGGTTAACACTAGGGGGCGATCAAGGGGTTAAGTGTTCCCTAGGGAGGTTTTTTAATCTGTGGGGGGAGTGTAATGACTGGAGGAGGAGACAGATTGCTGTTCCTAATCACTTGGAACAGCAGATTTGTCTCTCTTCCCCTGACAGAACGGAGATCTGACTGTTTACATTGACAGATCCCTATTCTATCTCTCTCAGGAGCTCCTAAAGCGGCCGACGTACAACTGCGGCGGCTGGTCCTAAAGTGGTTAAACGAAAATCGTTCGTTCTGGTATCGTACGAGAAAAAATTCTTGTGTTTGTCCCTATGGATCATTTTGGATGAACTCTAGTAATCGACTCTTGAAACTGTGTACTGACGATCAGATTATTGTACGATTGATTCGAAAAGCGATATTTCTCATCTGATTTTCTGATCATGTGTACTAGGCATTAACCAATTAGTCAAGTTAAAGTAAAGCTAAACACAGTAGCCGCTTAAACATTCCTGTGCTACTAAGATCCTTTAAAATGTTAAAGGCTAGTGATGTATCTGTCTCTGTTCAAACCCTCATCGGTAATAGCAAGAAATTGCACAATGTGGTGGATTCTGGGAGGGTAAGATAACCTTCTAAATTAAGTTTTCCTGGAAACCAATTACTGAAAGCATTGTGTTAAAATGAATTATGGAACATGTGCCTGTTTCTTTACTTTCTAATTCTCTCAATTGTAAACCAGATGTGTATGGATGTCTTGTTTTCTGCAGAGTCCTGTGCTGACAGATCTTTATTCTTGGCAATAATATGGATAATGTATATTTAGATATTTAGTAAAAAAAAAAAAAAAAAACCTTTTGAAGCTGGACAATTCTGATTGCCAAGGCCTCATACACACGGACTAGTGTAAAAAATTCCCAGCGTTTTCTTACACCTGGGGAACTTCAGGTGGGGCATGCAGCCAGCTATATACATGAATGGCTGTACACCCCTGTACTTGTGCAAACACCTATACTTCTGTGTATCAGGCGTTTACATGTACATGTGCGTAGGGTGTATTTTGTGAACATGAAAATTATATATTAGGAAAATAGCTCATACACACATGTGCAGGTAATTGGCAATGCAGAGAACCATTTGCATTTATACAAGTACAGGGGTGTACAGCCATTCACTTTGATTGCCGACTGTACACCCCACCTGTAGCTCCCTGTGGCATTAGAAACTGCAGCAGGTCAGAGCCTGCCTCATTTCCTGGCTCGAGGACATCCTGCACCAACTAGTCCTTTCCTCCCTGTCTTATTGCTGCTGGCCCACCTGTTTCATTCATTGGATGTCAGGTCTTTTAATCATACAGTGCCTTGAAAATGTATTCATACCACTTGGAACTTTCCACATTTTGTCATGTTACAGCCAAAAACGTAAATGTATTTTATTGGGATTTTAGATGATAGCCCAACACAAAGTGGCACATAATTGTGAAGTGGAAGAAAAATGATAAATGGTTTTCAACATTTTTTTACAAATAAATATCTGAAAAGTGTGGCGTGCATTTGTATTCAGCCCCCTTTACTCTGATACCCCTAACTAAAATCTAGTGGAACCAATTGCCTTCAGAAGTCATCTACCGTATTTATCGGCGTATAACACGCACCCCAAGTTTAGGAGGGAATTATAAGGAAAAAAATGTTTTAAGGAAAAAAACTTACATTTAAATGCCCATCAATGCAGCCTTGCACAGTGTCCATCTGCATGCTTGTCCAGTGTCACTTGCAGCCTTGCAGTCAGCAGCCTTGGTGTCATTTGCAGCCTTGCAGTCATTTGCAGCCTTGCAGTCAGCATCCGTGGTGTCATTTGCAGCCTTATCAGTGTCCATTTGCAGCCTTGCAGCTTTGCCAGTGCCGATCTGAAGCTTTTCTGTGTCCTTTTGCAGCCTCCTCCAGGCTGCAGATAAACTGCAGTGACATGTCAGTGTCACTGCAGTTTGAATATGGCAGCGAAATACACAGAGCCGGTCCTCGTTCACTTTCGGCCACTTTCGGCTTCACTCGTAGTCCCGCCCGGGATGGGCGTGACTGTGAGCGGAGCTAGCCGAACCTAGCCGAGTACACTCGGCTAGGTGTGGGCGGCGCTCGAGTGAAGCCGAAAGTGGCCGAGAAGAGCCGAGGACCGGCTCTGTGTATTTCGGCGCCGGCGGCGCCATTTTCAAATCGCGGTCGGCGATTGCTCCGCTCAGTCAGCAAGGGATCACAGGGGAACGGCGTATAACACGCACCCGCGATTTTCCCCTGATTTTAAGGGGAAAAAAGTGCGTGTTATACGTCGATAAATACGGTAATTAGTAAATAGCGCCCACCTGTGTGTAATTTAATCTCAGTATAAATACAGCTGTTCTGTGAAGTCCTCAGAGGTTTGTTAGAGAACCTTAGTGAACAAACAGCATCATGAAGGTCAAAGCACATACCAGACAGGTCAGGGATAAGGTTGTGGAGAAGTTTTAAGCAGGGTTAGGTTATAAAGCTTTGAACATCTCACGGAGCACTGTTCAATCCATCATCCGAAAATGGAAAGAGTATGTCACAACTGCAAACCTACCAAGACATGGCCGTCCACCTAAACAGACAGGCTGGGCAAGGAGAGCATTAATCAGAGAAGCACCCAAGAGGTCCATGGTAACTTTGGAGGAGCTGTAAAGATCCACAGCTCAGGTGAGAGAATCTGTCCACAGGACAACTGTTAGTCGTGCCCTCCACAAATCTGGCCTTTATGGAAGAGTGCCAAGAAGAAAGCCATTGTTGAAAGAAAGCCATAAGAAGTCCTGTTTGCAGTTTGCAAGAAGCCATGTGGGGGACACAGCAAACATGTGGAGGAAGGTGCTCTGGTCAGAGGAGACCAAAATTGAACTTTTTGGCCTAAAAGCAAAACGCTATGTGCGGTGGAAAACTAACACTGCACATCACCCTGAACACACCATTCGGACCATGAAACATGGTGGTGGCAGCATCATGTTGTTTGGATGCTTTTCTTCATTAGGGACAGGGAAGCTGGTCAAAGATGACAGGAAGATGGATGGAGCCAAATACAGGGCAATCTTAGAAAACCTGTTAGAGTCTGCAAAACACTTGAGAATGGGGCGGAGGTTCACCTTCCAGCAGGACAACGACCCTAAACATACAGCCAGAGCTACAATGGAATGGTTTAGATCAAAGCATATTCATGTTTAAGAGTGGTCCAGTCAATATTAGGATTGCTCAGTATTTGGCTCCATGTGTTGGTCTATCACATAAAATCCCCCCCAAAAAAACACTAACGTTTTTTGGTTGTGAACATGACAAAATATGGAAAATTTCAAGGGATATAAATACTTTTTCAAGGCACTGTAGATGCTCAGCACCACCTGTGTGTTTTCAGGAAGTTGCGTAAAGCACCCTGCCAGCCATGATCTGCCTACATTGCAAAGAAAAACACAAAGTTCTAGTGATGATGTGGCTGAGTGGAAAATAAGGCATATAATGAAAATCAGCTTTATTTAATAATTTTACTATTGTTGATGAGGGTGGAAAGTTGGAACCAGGGAAAGTAAATATATATGTGTTTGTTGACAGTAATAAAGATAATTAAATATCCACAGGATAGTAGAATATATAATAAGTATGGTATAAACTATTGCTAATTGTACATTTGGGAAACCAGATATTGTAACATATTGTAAGTATTCCTACTTCTTTTACAAGCATCTAGACCAGTGTTTCTCAATTCCAGTCCTCAAGGCGCACCAACAGGTCGCGTTTTCAAGATTTCCCTCAGATGAAACAGCTGTGGTAATTACTAAGGCAATGAAACTGATCAAATCACCTGTGCAAAATAATTGCAAACCTGAAAACATGACCTCTTGGTGCGCCTTGAGGACTGGAATTGAGAAACACTGATCTAGACACTGTGTAGGTAATATTAGGTAAAATGCTAGTCATAGATGTTTAGAAAAGTCTTTCTCAACCTTTTTTCTGTTAGAGCACCCTTTAAAATTATGCACACTCTTGAAGCACCCTATTTTAAAATGTAAAAAAACGAATAGTTTTACATAATGCAGCGGCCTCTACACATGTAGGACACCCAACATTAGAGGTGATTTTTACAAAGCAATATACCTTTGCAAACTGGTACTGACCAGTGTTGCAGCGTTTCTTTCTCCCACAGTTTTCTCTCTCATTCAGTCAACATGACCACAGTGCTGATGGAGAGAGGGGCAAGGAAAGGGCAAACAAGGATGTTTTTGGGTGCCTGATGTCTCCTTATTAAACTATGATGGCATTGGTTGTTAGGAAGTCTGTGGCTGGCTCTCACAGTGCCCAAGGTTGTAACGCTGCATGAAAAAACCCTGTGTAACAAAAAAGGCAAGCTTGATCCACCAGCCAGCTTGTTGACAATTTTTGGGCAATCTGGGGCAATTTTTAGGCATTTTGTAAAGGCACCCCTGAAGAATCCAGTAGGCAGTGTGCTAGAGCACCCCAGTTGAAAAAGGTTGTGTTAGAGTCTAGCCCATGGTAGGATTAATGGTGCATCACTAAGGCCACACACACATGGACATTTGTGACAAAAAATTTGCCCAATGTAAGATTCCTGCTCTTTTCTCAAACCCATAGAGCTGCAGGTGGGCATACAACCAGCCATGGAGGTGAATGGCTGTACACCCTTGTACTCCGAGTTCAGAAAGTACATTACGCAGGTAAACGTTGCTGCTCATATAAGTACAAGTCATTCACTTTCTATGGTCAGCTGCATTCCCCAACATGTGTCTCCCCAGGCACAGGAAAACACCAGGAACATTATGCTAGGCATATTTGATGTCGGCCATTTGTATGAGAGCTACTCTATAGTTTTATATTGGCTTCTGATTTATCAGGATCATGTTTAATGGTTAAAGAAAAGCCAACTTTAGAAAGCTGCTCTGTGTACAAATCTCAGACAGCACAATCTGTGCAAAGATCATTTTCTGAAAGCAATCACCTTCTATTGTGAAAGGATTTCTGTATATATTCTGGGAGTTTCAAGAACATTGACTGGTTGACTGTTTTGAGCATTACATAAGATGACTGGCAAATCTCATCATGAAGGCGTCTACTAGAAGATGACATAAGTCACTTTTGAGCATTCGTAGCACTTGATATCATACAAACATGCATCCTTTTCTATGAAGAGTATTCATAGCATGTGTGCTGCCTCTCTATGCTAGATGAGAACGCTCATTCACAGAGAGGAAGTGTCCCACTGCTTTTAAGCTATGGGAGAGGATATACAGATGTCTAAACCAGCCCATGTTTTTGGAGATACATCTGCCTATCTGTACCTAAGAGTTGTGTAAGGTCTATTCTCATGTACAAAATGTCATGGTATTAAGTCTTGGAGATACAGAGATACATGGTATTAAGTCTTGGAGAGACCACCTGGGAATAATGTTTTGGTTTGCTTATAAACAGATGCATCGAGATCAAATGTTATACAACTGTATTTTCGCAAGTGGTAACTAAGGAAAAAGGAATTCCAATCTGAATTGTACAGAGCTTTGAATATACAGCAGCAGTGAGACAAAGGAACTGCGTAGTATATAAAACAACGAATCATCCTGCGTCTACAGTATTCTCTTCAGGAGCCAGGAAGGATATGATTAGTCCAGAGGAGAGACTTATTACAGGACAGGGCCCCAGATAAGATCTGTACTATCCACGACTGCAAGCAAAAGACAGATATTAAAGGGGGAACTATTGTATATTTGCATTGTTACCATCTAATGGAATAACCTTTCATCTGGTTCAAATCCCAACACAGCAAAAATGTCCAACTCACTTGTCGTAAAAAAACAGTGGAAACTTTACTTCATTGTTTCTAAATGCAAAATACAGCATTTAGAGAAAAATAATCTTATAATAGATTATAATATTGGGGGTTCACTGTTAGCCAGAACTACAGAGGAAAAAGATTCAGGGTGCTTATTTTATATTTCATAATTGGCAAACAGTCTGGAGTGGCAATGGGGAAAGTGAATAGAGTTCTGAGGTGCATTACGAGAGGGATCATTAGCAAGAGGAGGTAGGTCCTAATTCCTCTATATAGATTCTTATTTAGACCTCATTTAGAATGCTGTGTCTAGTTCTAAGACATCACAAAAATATATTAATAAGATAGAATGAGTTCATAGACAAGCAACAAAAAATGGTGATCTGGGGAATACAACATATCCAGAGAGACTGCAGGAAATTAAAGCTGAACTCCATCTTTTGATACACTTTACATAGTTTGTTTGGGCCAGCTTGACCCAAACAAACTATGTCCCTCACTAACATGTGAGGCAGCTGCATGTGCGGTATAAACTGTATGTAGCTGAGGCTATATACAGTATAAAGCACTGTGTTCCGTTCAAGCCGAGACTTCCTGTCTCATACACAGAACACAATAGAGTCTTAACACAGCGACGCTCAGCCAGTCAAAGAAAGATATATTCTACCAATGAATACAAAGTTTCCTCTGATTGGTTGATTCAGAGGTTGTGACATCATCAGCCCGCTTCTATGCTTTGTATTCATTGCTAGAATACATTGCTTTCTCTGAATGGCTGAGCGCCGCTGTGATAGACTCTGTGTTCCGGGTTTGAGACAGGAAGGTTTAGGCTTGAACCTGGAACACATCGCAGTTTGCTGTATATAGCCTCAGCTACATACAGTTTATACCGCACATCCAACGGCCTCACATGTTAGTGAGAGACAAAGTGGTCCAAGCATATCAAAAGATGGAGTTCAGCTTTAATATGTACAGTCTGGAGGACAGAAGGGAAAGTGGGACTTGAATGAAGCTTTTCGATACATAAGGGGGTGAATAAGGTTCAGGAGGGCAATAGTTTCAATATGAAGGGAAGCTAAGATGATAAACATGGTTCATGACCCCAAACTAGCAATATGAATGCTCATTATAACTTGGGACAAACCTAGACCTATACTCAGATAAAAAAAAAAAACTGTTTAAAAAGAAAAAAACACAATAGGGCAGACTCAGTGGGCTACTTGGTCTCTTTCTGATATCAATCTTATAGATTTCTAGGACTCTAGGACCTTGCCCCCCCCCGAGCTAACCTAACCTAAGATATGGGAGAAACATTAGTTATGATAGGCAAGGGTTATGGCAAAGATTTCAGCTGTTTTAAATTGATTATGTTGAAGAATGGGTTAGAGAGGATGACGGATATGCAATTTAAAGGAGAGGTGGGGTTAAAGATTTTAATAGCAGAGGATAGTCCAAAAGCATGAGGTATAGCATTCCTTACTATAATGTTGAAAAGCTGCTGCTGAGCTCCCACTAATGGAAAAGAATACCAAAGAATAGGTGCTAGAGAAAGCTTGTACCCTTAGAAAAAGGCTGTGAGTGAGTAGGGCATTAGTAGGTCGCTGCAAAAGTTGAGAGGGTTGCTTACATCAGAAATATGTTTGGATGAGTGATGAAGTGCTTTGAAGGCAAAGCATAGGACTCAAATTTTATTTAAGTCACTGATCCAGAACAAATATGCAAATCATGAGTTCTAACTTGATGCATACTTCTTATGGTTCAGTGACTTAGAAAGTATTGAAGCCACTGGTTTTGAAAATAAATGCCTAAATTATCTATATGCCTCAACATATGATCAGCAAATACATGTAATCATCTGATATACTCGCTAAGTGATTCTCAGGTACTGCACCAGAAGCAGAAAGTAGAAACCAATTCAGGATACCACATCTAGACGCGTTCACATTTTTGGCAATAGAACTATAAACTTCTCTTAAAAGTATACCTGTTATAAGAGAAATATGGGGGCTCCAAAAATGCTACTTTTGCTTGGCAGTTATTCTGACCACTGGCTTCCATACTTTGAGTCATTGACCCAAGAGCAAATATGCAGAAAGTCAAAGGTTTCTATTTGCATATTTGTTCTAGGTTCCTGAATGAAGGAATTGAAGCAAGAGGGCAAGTATGATAGACTGTTAACTAGCATTTGTATGACAAGAGCTCAGCAATGGCAGCCACTGTATTTCTCCCATGACAGCTTTACTTTAGAATGGTGCTTAGTCCCCGTAAAAATAAATAACGTACCCTCGTATTTGCTTTTACCTGAATGCATTTCTTCAAGCTAAAATCATTTTTGTTAAGGCATAATAAATAGTTTATTCTGCTATTCGAAAAACTAATTTGCAGCTTTGTCTTAAGCCTAAAACCCACGTTAAGTTTTCTTTTACTCAACCCAGCGGGCTGAACGAACAAAAAACCTGAGAAGTTGCCATACTAACCATACGATGTTAGTGTGGCAATCTCCCCTGCTGAGTTATTGTGTTCTGACAGGAGGACTGCCCCCCTAGCAGAACACACTAATAAGCACTCACAGCCATTGGCTGCCAGTGCTGATCAGCTGCTGGTTTTCCAGCATGTCCCTGTGACAAAGGTCCTTGGACCAGCTTCTGTCGGATAGGCATCTGTACACATTGTCTGAATATCAGCCGGTTCAGCAGGATCATGTGTACCCAGCATTCGTTTTCAGCGACTACTACAAACAAGTGTGTTTCAGTTGCCTGCGTTTTGCAATAAGACAACTGTTTTAATATATGAACTGTGTGTGCACCTTATTTTTGCTTGCAAGCGAATGCACAGAGTTGTGAGATGTTCCTCTGGGACATGAGACTAGGCCCTGCTGTCCCAACCGGGTCATATTCCTGACAACTATTAATACTGCATTCCTTTTTTTTTTTCTTTCTAGCACTTAGAAGATCCTTTTCTTCTTAAACATCTGTTTGGGCTTTCCAGCCTGGCTGGGAACAGTAGCGCTGATATGGAAAACAAACTGGCTTATATGCAGAAGTGTGAAAAAGATGGCAGTAGCGAGAGTGCGCAACACAAATATGAATGAAAAGGACTGTGAACATACAGGTTAAAGCAGCAGAAAGAGCACAAGGCTTGCTAGGATTAGTGATGTCCTTTTATGTGCCTACAGAACCTGCTGATTGCCTTGGTCTCATGCCTGTGTTTTGTCAGATCAGGCGACCCGTCAGAATTTGTAACGGAAGTGATGTTCCATCGCCATCATCTTGCTACACCCCCGCACTCGTCCACAGTAAGGATACAGTGAGAAGGTGGCAAGCGGACATCTTGTTACACCCACCGGAGACTTGCATTTCACACTTATTTTTAACAGTAAACACAGCTTATTTAGTGAAATTCTGTATTTTCAAATCCCTCAGACTGTTTTGATGTTGATTTTTTCAAAGCAGCGGTGTTATGTCAGATTAGAAAACCCTTTCAGATCAGCAGGTTTGCCACTGCTTTTAAAATAAAACATCTAAACAGTCAGACAGATTTTTAAATACTGTAATTCAGTATATAAGCTCAGTTTACTGTTAAAAATAAGTGTGAAATGCAAGACTCCGGTGGGTGTAACAAGATGTCCGCTTGCCGCCTTCTCACCGTATCCTTACTGTGGAGGAGTGCGGGTGTAGCAAGATGGCGGCAACAGAACGTCACTTCCGTTACAAATTCTGATGGGATCGCCTAATCTGACAAAACACCTGCAACCCACACACTCTCAATTTTGTTGGTGTTGCAGTAGTTTCAGTATGACCACTATGCACCTCTGCAAAAAGGTAGAACTGACCATCCTTTCTACATCACAATTATTTGAATAGTTGAAGCTTGATGGGTCTTCAGCTTAAATAGCAATTCCAGGCAACACATGAAAACATTCAGTGAGATAACAGTGCTACTCATTAATGAATGGGCTTCATTTCATGGACAAATAATGTGATATAATGAAATCCATTCTCTATACTGGACCAGCCTGCAGAATGTCGATATTGCTGTAAAACCTGCGAGGCAGCGAACAGATATCTGTTCCCTGCCTAAAATTTGGGGGTCAATATTTTTGGAGTGTTCTTTTCCAGTAGGTGGAATGTCTTCCTTAAGAAGTTTTGATATGCAAACTATGGAGTTGGTTTTTATTTTAAAAAGATTTAGTCACTTATTGAGACATTTCTTGTTTTTTAAGAAATATTATTGTGGAGGAGTCTGTGAAGAGACAAAAAAAAAGAGTTCTTTAAAGTGAATCTATACCTTCCCAGGAAAAAATTTTATTTGCTAAAGCACTGTGTATCAAACAGTTCAACCAAGATTTACACTACTGTCACTCATTTTACATGGGATTCATTTACAATAATGTGTGAATCTTGGATTAAAATATTTATGTGAAACCATACTATACCATTCATTTAAAGTTAACCTGTCACTACAGGGTCGACTGATCAAATAGAAATGCCTGCCAAGAGAAGAGGCATGATATTTATGGCTCCGGCAGCCTGCGTCTTTAAGCACTGCAATGCTGCTTCCACAAGTATTTAACACTTTTAGCCCGGGTTCACACCTATGCGAATTAGATGTGCGTTTCCGCACATCTAATTCGCATAGCAGGAGCATGTGACTGGCTCCCTATGGAGCCGGTTCACATATCTCCGGGGCGGCTGCGGTGCGCACTGCACAAAAACACTGTGCGTCTTTGGCTGCGTTTCAGGCATAGAATCGGCCCTGATTCGCCCCTGAATCGGTGAACAGGGACGCACAGCGCTCCTGTGCGGTCCGCAGCGAATTATGGTGTGAACCCGGGCTTAGATGTGTAAAATCATGCTACCATAGGATGTACAGGCTGGCAAGAGGATCCACTGTGTGCTATGGAGAAAGAGAAATCTGACTCACCCCGGTAGTAGAATACTTGTGGCATCCATGTAGCAGCATTACGGAACCTTATCTAGACCTAGCCACCCCAGAAAGGTGATTGTTTGCATGTAACAGTATTTTAAACCTCATTTATGAGAGTGGTTTTCTGACCCAGGGCTGCTGCTGTCACAGGCATATTATAGAAGCATTTTAAGACAATAAATTTATGTGAGCATCATCCTACGCCTTCTTTATGGTAGGCTTTTACAGTGGATACAGATTCCCGAACACATATGAAGGGTTTTTTCCCATAGCGATAAGGGAGTATGTTGAGGAGCTTTTGGCTTGTGTTCATGATATCAGGTTGATATCCATTTGAGACGCTTCTGAGATCATTCAGAATTCATGGGCAGGTGATCTGACCTGCAGTTGACTCTATCTACCTACATTACATTTGACCTTCTTCAAGGGGATTTGCATTCCTATAGAATTGTATGGTAATGCATAATCCGTTTTGTGAAAAAAAAAAGCCCATCAACACAAGCCCTTAATGTGTCTAATTTGGGATAAACTCCACCTCTTCCTGTTATGTGCTGAGGGTATACCCTGGCTGGTGGTTGATAAAAAAAAAGCAAAATAACACAGAGGAGAGGAATGACAGTTAAAGAGGAACCCCACTTTTGATGGGAAAAAAACATTCCCTTTTAGGTGATTTATGGACATTGCGGGGATTTAAAATTTTTTTGTTGTAGATTTCTACTTTTTGTTATTCTGAAGAAATAGCTGTTTGTTTGTCTGTTACCATGTGCTAAGTGAATCTGTATGAGTTTTGTAATTATTGAAGCCGCTGCACCTGCAGGGCTTTAATGAGGAAATTGGCAAGGTCTGCATCCCTTTAGTAGTAATTTCCCTTTGGGAGTATCTCACCAAAAAGGACATTTTTGTTGCAGAGGATGCTTTAAATCAAATTTGTATCTTAATGCAGACTTCTGGGAAAATCAGTAACCCAATCACACAAGCAGGAAATTACATATCTGGGGGTTCTGTACACCACCTGTGTACAGAATGCCTCCAGGTAGCCATATTGCATTGCATTTTACAGAAAATTACAGCGTTGCAGATTGAACAGAAAAAAATAATTTTTAATAACATTTAATTACAATATTACTTGTCTTGTAATTGCTATATTATTATTTGCTAATTTTTTCCCCACAAAAATAAAGTTACCCTTTAATACATTGCCGTATATGATCTTATAAACAAATGCGATACACATAGGTTTGCTTTTCTACACAATTCTGTTTTTCAGTCCAGTAATATAGAGTAGTTAGGCAGTCACAGAAGTAAAGCTGTGCCTTTTGTTCAAGAAACTTCGTTATTCCTAAATGCAGAGAAAGCTAGGGTGGTTTCTACTCAGCTCTACAAGTGACCACATGGTACGTTTTAATTCTCAAAGAATTTAATGTATCAAAGGACCTGCATACTTGAAACATTTTTCTTCGTGTGATCCCCTAGTAAAACATGTTCATGCACATCCTATTTATTCAATCCCATGTGGCATTTACTTACTGTATTTGCAGTATGTTATACTTTCCAGATCTCACTGGAAAGAAACCAAAATACAAAAGAATATTTGTTTTTTGACAGATGTATTCCAGAAGGTGATGGAATTATTATTTGGGGATTACTATAATAAATCATCCTCAAACTACCTATGGTATTGTTGATTTAAAGGCAAGCTCCACTAAAACCCGATATTTCAATTTTGTATGGTTGCCGACACGGTTGACTTTTTATAGATTCTCGCTGGCGTTACACGATGGTGTTATCATTTCTACCTTTGTCAACTGTCATTGCAAAGAAAGACAATGGTGTTACACTTATCCATTTTAACAGTCAGCTTTGTAAAGCTTTACAGCAATAAAAAAGCAATAAAGTTCTCCAAGTGCAAAAATGTAAGAGTCCCTTAAGTGGATTCATCAGAGAAATTGACTTTACCCTGGTCCTCAGCAGTCCAATCCCTGTACATTTTGCAGAATATTAGTCTGCCCCTGATGTTTTTCCTGGAGAAAAGTGGCTTGTTTGCTGCCTTTGTTGACACCAGGTCATCCTCCAAAAGTCTTCTCCTTGCTGTGCATGCAGATGCACTCACACCTACCCGCTGCCATTCCTGAGCAAGATCTCTACTAGTGGTGCCCGGATCCCACGCTGGCTGGACTTTCTTGGGCGCCTGAAGCCTTCTTCACAAATGCAGTGGAAATGTTTTTTTATGGGATTAAGTTCATTTTCATGGCAAAGAGGATCTTTGTAATTAATTGGAATCATCTGATCACTCTTCATAACATTCTGGAGTATATGCAAATTGCCATCATACAAACTGAGGCAGCAGACTTTGTGAAAATGAATATTTGTGTCATTCTCAAAACTTTTGGCCTTTTGGCCTGTCAGTTTAGGTGGAAGGCCATGTCTTGGTAGGTTTTCAGTTGTGCCATACTCTTTCCATTTTTGGATGATGGATTGAACAGTGCTCCGTGAGATGTTCAAAGCTTGAGATATTTTTTATAACCCAACCCTGCTTTAAACTTCTCCACAACTGTATCCCTAATCTGGTGTGTTCCTTGGTCTTCATG
The DNA here is from genome assembly GCF_042186555.1 of Aquarana catesbeiana. NCBI lineage: Eukaryota > Metazoa > Chordata > Amphibia > Anura > Ranidae > Aquarana > Aquarana catesbeiana. The sequence goes on from NC_133324.1 coordinate 610,588,456, forward strand.
ATGCTGTTTGTTCACTAAGGTTCTCTAACAAACCTCTGAGGGCTTCACAGAACAGCTGTATTTATACTGATGTTACATTACACACACGGGTGACTAATTAGGTGACTTCTGAAGGCAGTTGGTACCACTAGATTTTAGTTAGGGGTATCAGAGCAAAGGGGGCTGAATACAAATGCACTCCACACTTTTCAGATATTTGTTTGTAAAAAACCATTTATCATTTTCCTTCCACTCAACAATGATGTGCCACTTTGTGTTTGTCTATAGCATAAAATCCCAATAAAATACATTTAAGATTTTGGTTGTAACATGACAAAATGTGGAAAATTTCAAGGGGTATGAATACTTTTTCATGGCACTGTACTCTTTCCTTAACATGTGGTATGGTATTGCAGTGAAGTTCAGGATAAAACAAACATTACCAGAAAACATAGGTGTGAAGCCATCCTTAAAGTAGAACTCTGGGGAAAACAAACCGTTATTTATCAGTGCCACACTAATAATGGTGGATTTGTAATTTTTTTTTGTCGGAGTGTGGATGTAGAAAAAATGGATTCTGTTAATAGAGGATTACAGGTGGTACAGTTTAAACATTTGTAACATCCAGACTTAGGTGGTGGTAGCCAGGTCTTTGCCATTGTAGGTGGTCCGTAATCAGCACAAACAAGCAAATTGCACCTGTGACGGTATCCAATGGTAGTAAAGCTGAAAATTTCCTATCAAATACTTACCCTAATTTTCCTTTCCTGATGGACTCCATGGCAGCCTACGTGTGGGTTAACCCCACCTCCTCTCCAATGCTATAGGTATCCATTCCCATAAATTTGAGCTCACAGCCAGAGACTGCGTTCCGTAACTCTTGACCAATGGGTGTGAACTCTATCTGCCATGGAGTCCATCAGGAAAGGAAAATTACGGTAAGCATTTGACAGGAAATTTTCAGTTTTCCTGACAGACTCCATGGCAGCCTACGTGTGGGAAATAACTAGCCAAACCACACGGGTGAGCATGCTGTTCAAAAAGAAACTTTTAATTTACCCATCAACCGACAGGATTCTTAAACCAAAGTTTACAGATGATAAAGAAGCAGGTTCTATGCAATAATGAAACATGAAAGTATTAATGGAGGCCCACAAGGCCGCTTTACAGATGACATCTGGAGCCACATGTCGGGCTGCTGCCCAAGAAGCTGCCATGCCCCTGGTGGAATGTGCCGTCACCGTCTCTGGAGTAACCAAGCCCTGTAAGCCTGCTGGATGGATTGAACGATCCAGGCCACGATCGTTCTGGTCGAAGCTCGCTTCCCCTTGTTATTCCCGGAGTGTAGGATAAACAGGTAGTCTGAGCGCCTAAAGGAGGAAGTAACTTGTAGGTATTCCTTCAGTATTTCCCCTATATCCAGTGGGTGAGCCTCCATGGACCCTGGGGCCCTGAATGTAGGTAGGACAATTTCTTGGTTCTCATGGAACACTGACATAACTTTTGGGTTTGAGCCAAGCATAGGGATGAGGACCACCCAGTCCGGAAAGAGATTCAGGAATGACCTAAGGACCCGATCTCAGAGACTCTCTTAGCCGAAGTGATGGCTACGAGGAAAGCGACTTTTGCAGAAAGGTCTTTGATAGAGACCGGAATGGTTCCCGTGGTACTGAGTCCAGCCAGTGATTCGAGAACAAGGGCAAGATCCCACTTGGGGAATCTTGGCCTCCTTTGGGGCCTGAGTCTTGCCGCCCCTCGGAAGAACTGTCGCATTAAGGGGTGAACGGCCCATGATGTTTCATAGAAGGCCGATAGGGCTGAGACTTAGACCCTGAGGGAGCTGATGGACAGAGACAGATCTAGACCAGATTGTAGGAATTCCAGGATGTCTTCGATACCTGGATCTCTGAACGATATTCCCTTAAAGGATGAGAATTCAACGAACTTGGCCTATATTCTCCTGTAGACCTTATTAGTGCTTGCCTTTCTCGAGCTCATGAGGGTGCAAATTACTCCTAATGCGCATCCGATGGTTTCCAGCCTCTCCCTCTCAAGAAACAGACCATTAGTCTCAACAGTGCCCGGCAAGGGTGCAGAACTGCCCCTTGAGAAAGAAGGTCCAGCCTGAGGGGAAGAGGAACCGGGTCCGGGAAGCTGAGCTGGGTCAGGAGGGGAAACCATGGCCTGTTTGGCCAGTAAGGAGCTATCACCACCATTCCGACTGCTTCTGCTCGGAGTCTCTGAGGAAACCTGAGGATGACCGGGAATGGGGAGAAGGCATATGCCCTGCTGAAGCTCCACTGATCTGTCAGAGCATCTACTCCAAAGGCCTGGCTGCAACGACTCCGAGTGTAATACTTCCAGATCTTGAAGTTGCAGGGGGATGCAAATAGCTCTACTTTGGGATCGACTCCCAAGGACAGGATCCAATCGAATGTCTCCACAAGAAGGAACCATTTGTTCCATTCGTTCATCAAAGGACCTGGTCCTTTGATGACGCCCTGTGGGAGGGCGAAATGCATTGACGTGACACACTTCCTATTCTGACGTCATTTCCGGTCTCGTGGGAATGCTGTTAATGGTGTTTGCTGCATCCTCTGATTGTTTCAATGCCTGTTTTTAACTTACTTTTGTAAGTATAACCTTTTATGCGCAATCAATTTTCAATCTTAGCATACTTCACTATTGGTCCCCCCTTTTTCTCCCCTTTTGGGTACCTGTTTTTCATATGGCTGAGTATTAACGTTGAAGGATTGTTTATCATCTCATCAGTGAACCTGCCATCCTGCAACATTCTTTGGATATCGTTACAAGCTTTTACTGACTCCCAGACTGAAAAGCTGGGTGTCATTGTGATTTGGTGAGTGGGGACACATGTGGGAGTGTCTTGGTACACCTGAAAATTTTTCTGCAACATTTTCTCTGCACTTTCTGCACACCAGATGTGAAGCATTCCCTGCATTTTTACACACTATTTGTGAAGCACCTTCTTAGTTTTGTATGGACTTTATGTTTTTTGTTATCACTTATTATGGGTTTTTGTTTGTGAGCGCTGTATTTATATATTTTACCACTATGAGAAAGAAGTCCGCCTGGATGTTCTGAGCTCCGGGAAGAAGAGTGCTGAGATATTGGCCAGGTTTTTCTGGGCCCATGACATGATGGACTCGACTTTTTGGAGCAAGGTGGAGCTCCGAGTGCCCCCTTATCTCTTCACTTAGGAGACTGCTGTGGTGTTGTCCATTCTTAATGACACTGATTTCCCTTTCAGGAGATGACTGAAGGCTTGAAGGGCACACCAGACTGCCTGCAGATCCAGGACATTCGAGCCCGGATTGTGGAGACTAGCACCCCACCTGCTTTGTGCAAGCTCTGACCTGCAAAGGGCTCCCCAACCTACACAGATGGCATCGGTCGTGACCGTGACTAATGAGACGAGAGCAATGGAGTGGCACATGAGCAGATTCCTGTGCTGAAGCCATCAGAAGAGGCTGTTACTCATTACTGTTGTTATGTAATTGGATTAATTGCTGTCTTCTGAGTTCCATTGCTGGAGAAACCCTATCTGGAAAGGACGTAGCCTCCACAGAGACCATTTAACCATGGGGGTCATAGAGACCATCGTGCCGATAATTTTTAGGCACTGTGAGGCCCCTCAGACGTGAGGAGATTAGCGCCCGTGACACCCTTTGTCGAATGATTGGGATCTTCTCCACTGGCAGAGAGATGGTACTTTGCACATCGTCGAACTGGGCCCCTAGGTATACCAGGCGCTGTGCTGGATCCAGATTGCTGTTCTCTAAGTTTAGGAGCCAACCAAACTCGAGCAGTGTGGTGATAACCTGAGTTCTGTGGATCAGCAGCTGCTCCTTGTTTTGGGACAGTAACATGAGGTCGTTGAGATAGTTGTACAATCTTATCCCTTTTGTTCTGATGAGAGCCACCACGGCCAGGACAGCAATGTTTTTGCCTGACCATGAACCAGAGGTATTTGCGAAAATCTTCCGCTACAGGCACGTGGAAATAGGCATCCTTTAGGGAAATTGAGACTAGCCAGTCGCCTGGCTGCACGGCTTGCTGAATGGTGAACAGAGTCTCCATTTTCAATCTTTCGTATTTTATAACATTTTTTAAATAGGTTAGGTCTATCACTGGGTGCCATGAAACGTTTTTCTGCAGCACTAGGAAGAGAGGATAATATACCCCTTGGAACTCTTCATCCTTCGGGACAGGAACCACGGCTCCCTGTACCATCAGCAAATCCACATAGGACAGTAACATCTGCTTCTTTTCTTCTGACCGTGGTAGCAGGGTAGAAATAAACCTGGGGGGGGGAGTACTGGTAAAGGACCATGTGTGGCCTATGGAGACATTCCTTATGGTCCAGTAGTCCGAGATTGAGGACATCCAGACGTGCCGGAAGAGAAGCAGACGTGCCCCGACCCACCTGGGCGGGCCCAATCTCAAAATGACTTAGCCGGCTCGTGTCCGCTGGACGCCTGGCTTTTAACGGGCTTTCGGAAGGATGTCTGACCCCTGCTCCAATTCCTTCAGAAATCCCGGCCGGGCCTGTAGGAGCATGCCTCAGTACTGCATCTTCTCCACTGAGGCCCCTTCTGGCCGAACAGAAGCCTATCCTGAAGCAAGAGGCCCAACTTCCCGCCCATGGCCCAGGCTATAGCGCTATCCAGCCTGTTGCCAAACAACGAGGTCCCTTCAAAGGGAATCTTACACCAGGCTTGTTTAGATGCTGGCTAAGCAGGCCAAGGCGTAACCGTAAGGCCCGCTTAGCCGTGATCGAGGACAGCATAGTCCTGCCAGCAGGTGGATCGGGTCGATGGAAGCTTCCCCCAGGAAGGCCGCTGCCAGCTTCAGTTCTTGGATGGCCGAGCCCCTGGCCAGTTCTCCTGAAACGCCCTTGAGCACTGAATCCACATTTTCTGCACATTTTCCAGGCTTCCATAGCCTTAGACATGGCCGCGAGGGCCAAGGCGGTTTGCAAGCCATACCAGCTATAGTATGGTATATCCTCCTCAAGAGGAAAGGTGACATGCTTCGCCAGTCGCATCAGTGCTGCGTCTACCAAGGGAGCGTTTTCCAGGTGATTCACTTCCTCTGCCTTGAAGGGGTATAATCTGGAGGTTTTACTTGACAAAGAGGTCTTCTTGTCTACTCTGCTCCACTCCTCATCAATAATAACTTTAAATTCTGAAAGGAGCGGGAAATTGGAGTGCTCCTTCCCCAGGTGCTTAAAGAATTTTCTTTGCTTAGCCGGGGGAGTGGAATAATCTTCCCACTTAAGGGCCTCTTTGATCACTTTAATAAGTGGTGAGACTAGGGTGAAGCCTCCAATAAATTAATCTCCTTCTACTTTGCTGTCTGAAGACCCTGGAGATGCGTCATAAGGCTGGGATAGGCCAGGATCTTCTTGGGCCTAGTCAGCCAGGGAGCCTGACAGCGTGATGAACTGGCTCCGCGTGCGGGTTATACCCCACTTCTTCAGGGATTGCTGCACCACACGCTTAACTAGAGACTCAATATTTTGGTTTTCAGTCTCTTTTTCCCTGACCGCCCGGGCATAGCACGGGTTGCATAAAGATTTGCCCTCCGGGACTTGTGTCCCACATCCCCAGCAGGCTCTGCGATCAGAGCAGCTGTCATGGCGATGGGTGCGGTGTCTGGAGGAGGAATGGGAACATCTCCTCTGTGGATGGGTCCTAGACGGAGAGTCACGTCTGGACCTGGAAGAAGAATGTTGATGTTGCTGCTTGGCAAGGTCTCTGTCGCCCCATACAAGTTGATGATCTGACCTAGAAGGGCTGAACAGAAGAAAGGGGGGGGGGGGTTAGGGAAAAACAGAGGCATGTCGTTAGGACACCTGTCCATCCACGAACAATCCTGGCCCCTCCTCCCTCATGTACCTTGAACGTGAGGGCTGGCTGCATGAGGGCGGTGACCTGTCCATGGCACCTCAGAGGAAGACCAGACTAATGTCCTACAGCTTGTAGGGAACACCAGTCCTGGGGCAGTGAGCAAGAGAGATAAATGGGGACCAAAAGAAGGCTGCTACTGTCTCTTTAAGAGCCGCTGTTGTCCCATGAAGCACAGACTTGAGCTAGTGCTTACCTCTTGCTGGATGCCCAGGCCTCGGGGAAGATCCCACAGAAGCACTGGCTAACGGGCTATTTAAATTCCCGTCAGGCGCCTGCGTGCCGATGGGTCTTCCACCGAGCTGTGCATGCACAAACCAAGCCTCAGAATTACCCAAGGCTTGGCGAATGCGCAGAAGCTTGCCGCAGCCACAACCCGGAGGAAAGACGGTGCTCTGGAATGCAGAAGTGCTCAAGGCGCCATGAGAGGCCAGAACAGAGCCAGGGGAAGGGAAGGAAAGGGAAAAGAGGGAGTTGTGGACACATAAACAAGCAAACACAAACACTGCCATGGAGATATACTGAAGATTCCCGACCTTGCCAGCCATGCTGAACGTCTCCTCCTGGGCATACGAAGGCTGCCCCCCACCACTGGGGCATACATGCCTGAAGCCACTCACCCGCCGCGGCTGGGCCCTGGGCTCTCCACACCTCTCCATTGGTATGCCTGACATCAGCCCGCTCGGGGCTCCTTTATCCGGTTTGGACGTGAGGAAACGTAAGGTCATATGTTGTAGGTCCAAGGAGGAGGACAAAAAAGGAATGCAGACTCTGGCTGTGAGCTCAAATTTATGGGAATGGGGGCCTATAGCATTGGAGAGGAGGCGGGGTTAACCCACACATAGGCTGCCATGGAGTCTGTCAGGAAATCAGAGTTAAGCCATACCATACATTATACTTTTCTTGTTCAATTTCCTTTAGATTTACCTCCAACTATGTAGTACAATGGCCTGCCTGATTGCATACAAACTGAAAGTGTTTAGGCCTGACCTCATATTATATGGTTTTGGTAAATCTAAAGGAAAATTGTACAATAAAAATTGTATAATGGATGGCCTGCCTTAGCCAAAGTAAAACTTTGGTCACTGGAAATCACAGACCAGTTCCTGTCAATTTCATTTATTGATCAGATTTATTGATTTTATTATATTTATACAAATAAAGAGTAAATAGTAATAATAAATGCTGAAAATTGTTAAAAAAAAAAAAAAACTTAAACAATAATAAAGAAACACTGATAAAAAATAAAATTACAAATGTTTGCTGGCCAGGGTCTCTCACTTGTTGTAACTTTTTATTGCCGAATACGCTTTGCAATGCATTTTCTAATTATTTTGGTATTGCTGTCTGCATTTTCTTATGGCTAGTTATTGCTTGTTCTCCGATGATGGGCTTTGGATTAGTTGCTTGAGCTATAAATATATCTGCTGAACCTTTTAAAAAAACAACATTCTAACCATTTTGAATAGATATTTTGAAAGAAAGGCGTTAAACTGCTGAGAACAAAACCCATTTGATATTCAAAAGATAGTACAATAGTAGAATCGACAGTTCTACATTATGTTATATAAAAGTAACATTTTTAGGTTAAGTCAAGTGCACCTTAAGCAATAGAATTCATCCAATTTACAATTACTCATAAGCACCTGCGTATTCTTTTATCAACATATCAACATCAACATCAACATCTTTTATCTTTAAACCCTGAAACACTGCTGAAATCAACAGCTTGAATGTGCTCTAAAAAAAAGGGTATTTTATGATTCATTCTAAATAACCATCTGGCTAACTCAAGAATTGCATATGGAATTAGAATTAGCATTTTCCCTTGTAAAAAGATGACTGCAGCTACTCCCACACAGCTACTGTATCAGACACTTCTCTTCGATATCCAAAAATATTCAGGATTAAAAATGAGCAAACTGCTTACCATGCAACATGGAGTGGTAGGCCTATTTTTCTACATATGTGATGGTAGATGAAAACGAGGCAGTTGGCCGAGTTGCTGCTGGAAACAGAAGTTTTGGGTGGACAAAATGGTAGACAAGCTCTCTAAAACATTGGCATAATGTTTTTTCACTACTAACTTTGCCATTAATATTTACTAATTGATGTAAGTGATGCACAGCTAGCTAATAAAATGAGGACTGTAGGGAGCATTTTTATGCATATGAGTGTACATTTGAATGGGCTGATACTGCGCCGGTCCGCACCAAAAGTAGTGCATGCAATACTTTAAAAAACTTGCAGAGCAACCAGATAGCATGGTACTACTGTACCATGCCATCCAATGCAGGCAAATGCACTGCGTATGCAACCTGAATTTAGGGTGTCATTAAGTTAACACTCAAACAAATACTTGGGGGGGCACAACCTAACAATGTGTGTCATTTTTTGTTCCATTTGTTCCACATGCTGAAGAACACAAGTGTAGTGCATTTTGAACTCGGTGTGTTCTGGTGTAAACTGCCCCTTAGATCACACACATCACAAGAAGTAATAGTAGTTACACTAGAGAGGAGTGTCCCTGTCCACCCATCTTTAGCACCTCTAAATGGCTTGCCATAGGTACCACAACCTCTATCAACAATGAAATGACTATTAGTCCTGTTGTATGCTTTTTCTAAATTCATCACAGTGCAGATATTGTAAGGTTTAAAAAGAAAATAATGATTTTCATACTGCGCTCCTATTCATAAACAAAACATGTGCAAACCAACATATAATAGGTGCTAAATACAATTATTCAATTGTTGTGTGTAAAATGTCCATACACCACCACCAGATGTCTCCAATCAAGGGAAAGCGAAGTAAATCTTCTTAGTAGTTCAAAAAATGTGGAGAAACAAAAGTGCAATCTTTCACCAGCCCCTAGGCAAACATCCTACTCACTGAACATATATGACACCCATCACAGGTAGTCATAATTGGCATGTGTAACAAAGATGTATCTTCCAGTGAAACGGCCCAGAACGATGTGGAGCTCTCTCTTTTCTTCTTGACATATGTGATTTACTATACCCTTGCCCGCCAGGTGTACATCGTTCTAGGCCGTTTCACTGGAAGATACATCTTTGCTACACATGCCTATTACGACTACCTGTGATGGGTGTCATATATGACCAGTGAGTAGAATGTTTGCCTAGGGGCTGGTTAAAGAAAGCACTTTTGTTTCTCCACATTTTATGAACTGCTAAGAAGATTTACTTCACTTGATTCGAGACATCTGGTGGTTATACACCCATCTATGGCCAGCTTTAGTCTTGACCCACCAGTACTTTGGTTTACAACAGGTGCAGTAAAATCAAGGTCTAGGGGAGACTGAGTTGAAGAACTTGTAATAAGAGGAAGGCTACATGGAATAAATTAGGAGAATTCAGTGGAAACCTTGGTGAGCTAGTTCAAAATCGTTGGTGTCAAATTCTACATCCTTCTATGACTTTAAAGGCAAACAATCTAATGAGTTGACAATGTCCTTGACTGGGACCGCCTATTGACAATAATTTATGACAGATTCGGGAAGGGTAGTCCTTTCTAGCTGCTGCTAACTTTGCCTTCTTTCCTAAGATTTATAATATATGCATGATTGAAGTAAAGTAGTAGTAGTGACACATTTCTTTTATGTGATAACATTTTTTTAAATTGTCAGCTTACTCCAAGTAGTCATATATATTTACATTTTTAATTTAGTGTTGTGTCCTCCCCAATATGGAGGTGGACAGTGTTGATGACATTTTTCCATCAACAGAACTGCCATGCCGGTCATATTGCTGAGGTTGTTCACACTGGCAGCATGTAGGTGATCTGATTTTCATTGTTCAGACTCTGAAGCTGATATTACCTCTGGAAGGACCTGTGCCGCAAAACCAGGTCCCAGAGACAGCCCCTTGTCTCTCCAGTGAGGGGTTCACCCACTTTTTTAAAACTGTGTAGGAGGAGCTAGGGAAGAGTCTGGTAAAAGGTATATGCATCTGTAGACACGTGAACACTTTCCCCTTCAGGGGTGAGCCATACATCTCAACCATCCCAGATTTTGTGGGACTGTCCCAGGATTTCAACAAAATTCTCTGGGCTGTGTCTGGGAGCCCAGTGGTGGAACACTGCTTCCGACACTCAGCTCCACTAGCATACCTCATAGGCTGTGTAAGATTGTCTGCTCCAGGCTGCCCTGCTTGCTTTCAGCCGGCACCGCTGAGGTGAAGGGGGAGTGGCCATTACAAGAGAATGAGGGAAGGGTTGGAAGTGAGGCAACGCAAGCAACTGTGTGGTTACAACAGGAGCTCTGCAGTAACACCAGTCAATGATTGTCCGCCCAGAAAGGACTGACTCAGAGGCCTCCTCCAATATATGAGAGCCCTAGGGCACAGCTGTGCTGATGTGGTATTCTGCAACACGTAAATGTGCCAGCTTTAGATTTAACCCAGTGTGTACAGAGAGGGGGCAGTGTATGCAGTCAGTGAATTTAATTTAGGCTAAGTCCCAGGTCATGTTTGTTTGTTGTTTCTAATTAGACTCTATTAAGCCTTGCCCAATATTCCTCATAAATGTAACCATGCCCACTTTTTTGCTATGCGCACCTCAGTCCTCTCCCTGTAGTGGCCCTCATTCTCTGCAAAAGAGCAAATAGAGTTGGGACAATCACCTCCACAAGCACTCCCTCATCTTGGTTTACCTTTACACCCCATTTACACTTGTGCGACTTGTCATGCAACTTTGGATATCAAAGTTGCATGACAAGTCGTAACCCATGTTTTCCAATGATAACCATTCATATATGTGTGACTTAAAGTCACAGCGACTTCAAAGTAGTCCATGCACTACTTTGGTTCGAGTTTCATGCAACTTGAGGACCATGGACTTCAATGTTAACCCTCAAAAGTTACATGAAAGTCATACCTGAATGTTTTACATGCTACAGTGAGTCCGACTTTGCAGAGGGACAACAAGTCACATCCAAGTCACACCCATCCAAAGTTGCATCAAAGTTGTAGTCTTACTACACTATGAAGTTTACGCTGCCTGCCTCTCCCCCTCTGCCTTGATTAATTCCAATGAGCAGACTGGATGTGGAAAAGTGACGGAAAGAAGAGGTGCATTGCGCCAGGAAATAAATGTTTCACTTGTCAGGCCACGTAGTGTGGCATATGTGTAAAAAAACAAAATATGAGACTTTGGCAGGTAAAATAATAAACACGTGTATTTTAGCTGCTTGTCAGGAGTTCTGATTTAAAGGAGAAGTATAACTGAAGCTCTTTTGGCCGTACTAATAGAAATGCACTTAGTTCTGCACTCCTGTGATTCAGCAGACTAAAGATGGCTGATGTCACTCAGCTGGTCCAGGCTCTGCAGGGATCCCGACAATGTCAGGATCCACCCAGATGCCTAACTCCACCACTGAGAGCCTGAGCCAGCCGCTTCCACTCCCTCCATAGCTCGGTGCTCCAGTGAGTACTGGAGGTTCAGAGCACAGAGTGGTGACATTCACTGCTCTCTTCTCAGTGAAGACTAATGCCGCGTACACATGGTCGGACTTTTCAACTACAAAAGTCCGACAACCTGTCCGACAGATTTTCGACAGACTTTCGACTGACTTTTGGCGGACTTTCAGCGTACTTTCTAACGACTGGACTTGCCTACACACAATCACACCAAAGTCCGACGGATTCGTACGTGATGACGTACACCGGACTAAAATAAGGAAGTTTATAGCCAGTAGCCAATAGCTGCCCTAGCGTGGGTTTTTGTCTGTCGGACTATCATACAGACGAGCGGATTTCTGGGTCCGGCGGAGTTACGACATAAAGATTTGAAGCATGTTCCAAATCTAAAGTCCGTCAGATTTCCACTGAAAAAGTCCGCTGAAGGTCCGGTGAAGCCCACACACGATCGGATTGTTCGCCGGATTTGGTCCGTCGGCGTCCGTCACACCAGTCCGGTCGAAAAGTCCGACCATGTGTACGCGGCATAAGAACTCAGTGATCAGCGTGATTGATTTGTTCTTAGTCTAATGCCGCGTACACACGGTCGGACTTTTCGACCGGACTGGTCTGACGGACGCCGACAGACCAAATCCAGCGAACAATCCGATTGTGTGTGGGCTTCACCGGACCTTCAGCGGACTTTTCCAGTCGCAAATCTGACGGACTTTAGATTTGGAACATGCTTCAAATCTTTACGTCGTAACTCCGCCAGACCCAGAAATCCGCTCGTCTGTATGCTAGTTCGACAGACAAAAACCCACACTAGGGCAGCTATTGGTTACTGGCTATGAACTTCCTTATTTTAGTCCGGTGTACGTCATCACGTACAAATCCGTCAGACTTTGGTGTAATCGTGTGGAGGCAAGTCTGGTCGTTAGAAAGTCCGTTAAAAGTCCACCAAAAGTCCGACGAAAGTCTGTCAAAAGTCTGTCGGACAGGCTGTTGGACTTTTGTAGCTGAAAAGTCCGACCGTGTGTACGCGGCATTAGAGCTGACGGGGGACACCACATAGGTGAGATTGTTTTTTTTTAAATTCCACAGTACTATTTCAGTACGCACCTCTCTATGTTAATGTACAATACAAACAACCTTTAAAAGCAGCCTTGTCACTGCTCTGTACAACATAAATTTGCTCTAGTGAAATAAGCAAAGCAAAAGTGGTCATACGTGCTCCGTCAGATTGTTGTAGTCAATCTCTTCAAACAACTGCTGAACTAGTTATTTGTAGTTTTCTTTACTCTCTGTTCTCCAAAAACAACAAAAGGTGTGTACGTTATTTGAAACTAGAATGTATATATCACAGCACACTACTCAGATTATAACAGAGAATGGAGAGCTATTTTACTCTGTTTTGTGCAGTTCTACCTATTATTCTGTATGCCGCAATCTTACGTTTACTTTATGAGTTCTGCAGTTGTATTAAACGAAGTTGCCGTACTATTCTGCTCTCTGCTGGTCAAATGTCACCCTTACTGATCTCTGTGACTCCCACAAGAGATTGGATATTGTTTTGACAACTTGCACTAAATATTGTAAGGAACAGTGTGTCACTTAGGGCAGTTAAATGGAAAATGTTTCCGGGCTGATTTACCTTTGAGAGATTGTGTTTAAATTTCAAAGCTAAACTTTGCTATCTTACTCTAACAATTTTGCACGCAAGCAGCAATATGACTGATCTTGTTTTTTGTTTTTTTTTTACAAATGAATATGTTACCTTGTCGTTCATTTTCTTTATAGATATAATTATGATGCCAATCAAAGATTTTACCTTGTTTTGATTTTTTTTTTTTTTTTTTTGCACTTTTACAAAGTTTTGGTAGTATTGCATCAGAGTTCTGCTATATTCAGACTGTCGGACAATGATCGGACTTTCCGACATCAAAATCCATGGATTTTTTCCGACGGATGTTGGCTCAAACTTGTTTTGCATACACACGGTCACACAAAGTTGTCAGAAAATCCGATCGTTCTGAACGCGGTGGCGTAAAACACGTACGTCGGGAATATAAACGGGGCAGTAGCCAATGGCTTTCGTCTCTTAATTTATTCTGAGCATGCGTGGCACATTGTGCGTCGGATTTGTGTACACACGACCGGAATTTCCGACAATGGATTCTGTTGTCGGAAAATTTTATAGCCTGCTCTCAAACTTTGTGTGTCGGAAATTCCGATGGAAAATGTGTGATGGAGCCCACACACGGTCGGAATTTCTGACAACAAGGTCCTATCTCACATTTTCCATCGGAAAACCCGACCGTGTGTACAGGGCATAAGAGTTTCCCACCCTGCTCCTCAGTCAAACATGAGCAGTTCAAGCATCACACAAAAACATTGTGCAAGTGCTCTTTACCACCTTCCACACTATATATACACCGATCAGCCGTAACCATAACCAGTCAAGATTTGGACTCCACTAGACCTCTGAAGGTATGCTGTGGTATCTGGCAGCAAGCCATCAGTAGCAGATCCTTTAAGTCCTGTAAGTTGTGAGGTGGGGCCTCCATTGATTGGACCTGTTTTTCCAGCACATCCCACAGATGCTCAATTGGTTTGAAATCAGGATAATTTGGAGACCACACTTCAAACTCATTGTTGAGTTCTTCATTTTTGAATTCATCAGACCAGGCCACCTTCTTCTATTGTTCCTGTGTGTCCAGTTCTGATGCTCACCTGCCCATTGTAGGCCTTTTGGCTGTGAACACGGGTCAACATGAGCACCCTGACCGATCTTCATCTAAGCACCCCATATGCAACAAATTCTGATGCACTGTGTGTTCTGAAACCTTTTTGTCTGAACCAGCATTAACTTTTTCAACAATTTGAGCTACAGTAGCTCTTCTATTGCATTGGACTACACGCTCCCCACATGCATCAGTGAGCCTTGGCCACCCATGACCCTGTCACCGATTGTCCTTTCTAGGACCACTTTTGGTAGGTTCTGACCTCTGCAGACTGGAAACATCCCACAAGAGCTGCAGTTTTGGAAATGCTCTGGCCCAGTTGTCTAGCCATTACAATTTAGCCCTTGTCAAACTTGCTCAAATCCTTACACTGTTTTCTGCTTTCTGCATTTTTCTGCTTTCAACACATCAACTTCAGAGACAACATGTTCACTTGTTGCCTAATATATTTCACCAACTTTCGGATACCATTGTAATGAGAGCGTTTTTCACGTTGTCAGTTTCATAATGTAATGGCTGATCAGTGTGTATTGCTCATACATTAGACTGATAGTAGTAATTAAGGGCCTCAGCAACACTTCTTATGCCCCGTACACACGGTCGGACTTTGTTCGGACATTCCGACAACGAAATCCTAGGATTTTTTCTGACGGATGTTGGCTCAAACTTGTCTTGCATACACACGGTCACACAAAGTTGTTGGAAAATCCGATTGTTCTAAACGCGGTGACGTAAAACACGTACGTCGGGACTATTAACGGGGCAGTGGCCAATAGCTTTCATCTCTTTATTTATTCTGAGCATGCGTGGCACTTTGTCTGTCGGATTTGTGTACACACGATCGGAATTTCCGACAACAGATTTTGTTGTTGGAAAATTTTATATCCTGCTCTCAAACTTTGTGTGTCGGAAAATCCGATGGAAAATGTGTGATGGAGCCCACACACGGTCGGAATTTCTGACAACAAGGTCCTATCACACATTTTCCATCGGAAAATCCGACCATGTGTACAGGGCATAAAGTAAAAACACCCATGATTTCCCATTTTTTTAAAAATGTACCTACCAAAAATCAATTCTGCAAAAATTAAAGGCTAAGTTCACATGGGAAAATTATTGGCGGCTGGCATGAGGAGGGGCATGTACATAGGTGGAGTTCACCTAACAAAAGAGGCTGCACTAAGCCTTTAAGGTGGTCCTATAGACTTTAAAGGGGAACTAATCTTCATATGAGCATCACAAACTGCTATTTAATTTGTCTTTTAATATTCCAAGCAAACTCCCCCATCCATCCATGTCTCTATTCTTTATTTTGTTGAGAAATCACTTTGAAAAACACCCCCTAGCATTTCTGGCTGTAGCCATCTTGAGTAAGGGCAAATGATTCATGTAGCTTTTACTTCCTGGAATTTACCTGCCCTTAACTCAGGCATGCAAACAGGAGGGCATGCTTAACTGAGAAAACCTCCTCCTCCAGATGAAAGAAAAAAAAATGTCCATGAAGACTGGGATGTATGACATCATTTTGGTCTGGGCCAAAAACGAGGGAGCAACTGAAAATATGTAAAAAAAAAAAAAGCAAGTAAATATAATATACCTTCCTATTTATTTACTAATGCTAGCAGAATAAGGATTAAAATCCAGCACACCTCTTAGTGAAAGCAGGACACTGTACACAAAAACACTGGTTAGGCACATGTTTAACTGTTTGATCGCCCTGGATGTTTAACCCTTTCTCTGTGTCATTGTATTAGTGTCACTGGTTTCCACAAAGTGTCAGATTGCAGTGCCGCTATAAGTCACTGATTGCCGCCATTACTATTATAAAAAAAAAAATTCCAGTATATATACCATAGTTTGTATAACTTTTGAGCAAATCAATCAATATACGCTTATTGGGATTTTTTTTACCAAAAATATGTAGCAGAATACATAGAGTATTGGCCTAAATTCATGAAGTAATTGGATTTTTAAAATTTTTTTATTGGATATGTTTTATAGCAGAAAGTAAAAAATATATTTTTTTATTTTTTCCAAAATAGTTGTTTTTTTTTTGCTTAGAGCGTGAAAAATAATAACCCCAGAGGTGATGACATCATTTTCATTGATATACAGCAATGCATGATCCCGCAATTGTCAGTTAAAGTAACACAGTGCGGTATAGCAAAAAATGGCCTGGTCACGGGGGGTCAAGTGGTTATTGTGTATTGTGTAAATTGCATATGTAATAATTAGATGATTTAGGTAGGTCCTCCCACTACATTGTTTTAGAAAGACTGTACAATTAAGATTGGAATGTGTATGACCTGCTTAAAGAGAAGATTAAATTACACCCCTAACTACCCCCCCCCCCTTTTTTTTGTCATTCCCTCTTACCTGTTATGCAGGTTTTTCTTCAGAAACATAAGGACTTTCCCAGTGAATCTAGCACTGTCCTGCTGCGATACGCTGCTACTGGTCCTGTCCCATGACACATCTTTCTTTCCTTATGTCATCAGGAGTTGGCTGTGTTCCCCGAAGATGCGCCACCAAGTCCGCCTTTCATCCGCTGTGTTTCCCTGCTCCTGCAACCTATGTGATGGGGATATTCCAGGAGGCTGCTGGAGCAGGGCACAACACTTGTGACAGTGGAGTCGGTTGGGAGGGGAGGTTGCATGGAGGAAAATTGTAAAGATGGTATTGGTGTTAGCGTGTTAAGCCTGGTACACACTATAAGTTTTTTGTTTCCTCCAACCCAGCAAGCTGAATGAAAAAAAAACTGACAGATTGCTCTACTAACACAAGCGATGTTGGTGCGGTGATCTCCCCTGCTGTGCTTTTGTGTTCTGACAGGGGACCGCCTCCCCCACCCCACCAGAACACACTGATCAATGCTTGCAGCAATGGCTGCCAGCTCTGGTCAGATACTAGTTTTCCAGCATGCCTGTTCGGCGGAAGCTGAATAGAGAGCTGTACACACGGACTGAAAGTCAGCTGGTTCCTCCCGAACTAACCATTTTTGCTTGATTTAGGGCTGTGAAACCTGCTGTAAGAGCTGCTTCAGACTATCATTGTTGCCTTTCACTGCGTATAATAAAAAATAAATAAAAATCTATTCCATGCTATCAATATACTGTATAAGGCCTACTGTTACTTATTGGTTGGTTCTCTTATCATGTAACAATTTGTACAAAACTGATAAACTCCAGAAGTGTTTGTATATTCACATAGATAATAAAAGTTATTTTAGAAATACACCTTGACTTTATATGAGCCTGGAAGGGATAGTCATTATGAGCTATAAATAGCTGTATACAGTATCTTGTCTATTTATATCGTGTCCGGATAAATATAGCTTGTTGACCTTGTACTTGTGTACTCTTAACATCTTGAGAAACCTGCCATGTCTTTATTTCAAAGTTGTTTTTGATGTCACTTACGAGCACCTTAATCACACCCAAGTCAATAAAGTGTTAGTTATGGCTAGTATTTTGCTAAATATAAAATGCATGCCTTGAAAAAAGATAAGTACATATTAATGCTTACAGAATGTGTGTAAACTACAAATGTCATGTTTAAAAATAGGGTCTGTGCATATAGATAAAGGTGTGCAAGGCAAGAACACTGCAAAGAAATTTGTAGTCATACACTAATAGTTGTTTTTTTTTTTAATGTGGATGAACCATTCTACCACTGCAGATCTTGTTTTTTTGACTGCTGGCCCAGCCAGGTGTAAAAAAACCCAAGCACTGACTGCATCATTGGCAGCCAAACATGTTTCAGTAGGCTCCTTTGACAAAAGTTGATCAAACAGCCAACTTTTCAAACGAAGCATGGACACCAACTGAGATCCCTTTCACACGGGCGCCTCCTCTAAGCGGAATGCGCTTGCTCAGCGGGGGATCTCTCCGCTGAACCCCGTCCGTCCGTCTGTTTTTGGCAGACAGGATCAGATCGGATAGTGGATATATTTACTCCTTAGAAGAGACTGGAGGGTCCGATCAGGTCCGCCTGAAAAACTGACAAGCGAACCTGGTCGGACACAACCCGTGTGAAAGGGACCTGAGAGAGTTTTGCCTAGTTCCTTAGGATTAGCCAGCTTTACACACTGGACAATCCCAGTATACTGAATGAAAAGATTAAACCTTTTTTTGTAAATGGTTGAACAACGGCATATGGTATGTTACGGAATTTTATGGTTACATAAGACCAAGGTTTGAATTCCCGTCACTTTGGAAAGATTTCCTCCTACTACTTGTTACATCTCTAAGACAGGAAGAGAAGGGAAGTTATTACACATACAGCATAAAATAGCATTTTCTCCTCTAGCCTAAACCTTAAAGTACAGTTTTTACTATGCATACACATAAAATAATCAATTCTCATAACCTCAAAGAGCTAATAAATGTTGACCAAGCACTGCTTTATTAACACCTAGAAATATATGCATTAGTGACAAAGGCTCGTGGGAGAGAGTAATGTCCAAAATAGGATAATCCATTAGGAACCACAGAGCTATACTTCATTGGTCTGTTTCTAGTAAATTCCAGGCAAAACTTATTTTGCCATTACACAGAGTAGGGAAAGATCATAACCATTGACAGGATTTTACAGCTGTAGCTCCAGTTGCAAATTTTCCTGTATGGTGAAACTATTGTCACCATGACCATACATGAGAGGGAAAGTGAACCCCAGATAGCAGAACAAACTTTACAAGGGTTTCTATTTCTTGCACACACAAAATGTTGTTTTTTTTTGGCTGAACATGCCCTTAAGACTTTGCTTTTATCAAAAAATTTGCTATATTACTTTTGAAATTTGTGATGGTCATCCTTAATTCCTTGTCCTGTCTCTTTTTTAGTTTTGATGTCGAAAATGGCTTGTCATCAGGCAGAAGTCCCTTGGAGTCCCAAGCCAGTCCAGGTTCAGGTTTGGTTCTACAGGGTAACTTGCCCCACAGCCAGAGAAGAGAGTCTTTCCTATACCGATCAGACAGCGACTATGACCTTTCCCCTAAGGCAATGTCCAGAAACTCCTCCATTGCTAGCGACTTGTGAGTATGAAAGTATGAAATGTTGCTACTATTAAATTTTTTTTATTTGTGTATGGAAAATGATATTATACAGTGGGGAAAATAATTATTTGAGCTCCTGCAGATTTGGTAAATTTGCCCATTTACAAAGAAATGAAGGGTCTATATCATAGGTGTATTTTAAATCATAGAGACAGAATATCAACCAAAAATCCAGAAAAAACACATGATACAAATGTTATAAATTGAGTTGCAGTTTAGTGAGTAAAATAAGTATTTGACCCCCTACCAACCAACAATAATTCTGCCTCCCACAGACTGACTACAGTATGTGCTCATGTGGTACACAGATTAGTCCTGTCAATTTAAGATGGTGCTCCCAACGACAAATCGTTATATGTATAAGAGACACCTGTCCACAGAACCTCTTTCTTCCATTCAAACCTCACCATCAAAGAGCTATCAAAGGTTGTAAGGGACAAGATTGTAGACCTGTGCAAGGCTGAAATGGGCTACAAGACCATCAGCAAGAAGCTTGGTGAGAAAGATACAACTGTTGGAGCGATTATTCAAATTGTCTGGAGCTTCATGCAAGATTTCGCCTCAAGGTCTAAGGATGATCATGAGAAAAGTGAGGGATCAGCCCAGAATTACACGGGAGGAGCTTGTGAATGATCTCAAGGCAGTTGGGACCACAGCCACTAAACAAATCTTTGGTAACATAATATGCCACCATGGATTAAAATCCTGCAGTGCCTGCAAGGTCCCCCTCTTCATGAAGGCACATGTACAGGCCCGTCTGAAAGTGGTATAGTCAGATGAGACCAAAATTGAGCTCTTTTGGCATTAACTTGACTCACCGTGTTTGGAGGAAGAAAAATGCTGACTATGACCCTAAGAAAACCATCCCTACAGTCAAGCATAGAGGTGGAAACGTTATGCTTTGAGACTGTTTCTCTGCTTAAGGTACAGGCTGACTTTGCCGCATTGAGGGCCAATGAACGGGGCCATATATTGTGAAATCTTGGATGAGAACCTTCTTCCCTCAGCCAGAACACTGAAGGTGGGTCGTGGATAGGTCTTCCAGCATGACAATGACCCAAAACATACCACCAAGGCAACAAAGGAGTGGCTCAAGAAGAAGCACATTAAGGTAATGGAGTGGCCTACCAAGTCTCCAGACCTTAATCCTATAGACAATTTATGGAGGGAGCTGAAACTTTGAGTTGCGAAATGGCAGCCAAGAAACCTTAAGGATTTAGAGAAGATCTGTAAAGAAGAGTGGACCAAAATCCCTCCTGAGATGTGTGTAAACCTGGTAACCAACTCCAAGAAACGTCTTACCTCTGTGCTTGCCAACAAGGGTTTCTCCACCAAATATTAAGTCATGTTTTGCTTGGGGATCAAATAGTTATTTTACTCACTGAACTGAAACTCAATTTATAACATTTGTATCATTTGTTTTTTCTGGATTTTTGGTTGATATTCTGTCTCTATCATTTAAAATACACCTATGATAAAAAAAATTCCTGAGAACCGCAACAAGCCAACAGCTGGTTGAACTGAATGGCATCCACCCAATGCGAAAATATCAGTTTCAGATGGACTGACTTGTCGGAGCTGATGTGTAAATTGTTCTAACAGAACATGTCTTGTTGTTCAACAAAGTTAGAATTTATAATTTTTTACACCTAGACAGCAGAAGTAAAAGTTTATTGGTTTATATAAATCTATAAATCTGAAAGTGGATTGTGAAGTCTTAAGTGCTCATCAACTACATATTCTTTCACATTGTGGGTTAATTATTAACACTTAGGATGTATTTCTAAAATATTTGCATTGTTGTTTGTCCATCAAAACAGAAAAAAAAATCAAATGTTTGTGGCATATATGCTCTGCAATTGTGTAAATACAGGAAATACTACAATTTTAGCCATTATATGGTATTGTCTCTCACAGCAAAGAAGTGTGCACCTCAGTGCCATCTAGTGGCCATAATGCAGTATTTTCTGCATCCAGACATTGAGAACATTTGATTCTGCCCCATTTGCACTGAACACATTTACATGCACATGCAGTATGCAAGATTTTTATAAATACACCCGGTAATATAAAGTGCAACTGAAAATATTCAGTTTAATTTCACATGAGCTTTGTATATGCTAATACTTTTCCTTTTATCTTTAGGCATGGAGAAGACATGATAGTAACTCCATTTGCACAGGTAAGAAAAGTATTTCTTAATGAAGTATATACCATCTATTGCATTTTGCAAAGTTTCCAAAACTGGGAGGACATTTTCTTGCAATAGAAAAAATGGTTGCTTATTTTGTATGCGGGGTTGCCTCTTGCTGCAAAACAAGAGGTGGGCCGGAACAAATTGTTCAATGGGGACATGCTGGGCAGAAAGTGGAATGCTTGGCTGATATGTATATTGTACTTTGATACATTGAAACACTGTAAACTGAAATGCCACCAGAGTAGAAGTTGCATAGATGTGGTTTGTTAAATCTCGTGTACACTTTTTACACTAGTTAAGGCAATAATAATGATTTAAGAAAATTCATTTGCGATAATAGAGATATGTGCCTTTCTTTGGCAACCATATTTGTATTACTGGTGGTAATTAAAAGTATTCCAGTGTGACACTTTGTGTGTCCAGTGTATCTCTCTACAACACAGCTTGCAATGACTGTTGGGTAATGGCACAAATATGGGAATGAGTTTCCTACTTCTTTTCTTTCTCTTTCTTCTGTTTATATTTTATCTTTACACATAGGTTCTGGCTAGCCTACGAACTGTGAGGAGCAACTTTGCAATGTTAACTCATCTTCAGGACAGAGTAACTAACAAGTAAGTTTTTTTTTATTTTTTCAGGAGAGACATGATTAAAGTATGACTGCTAGTAACAAGTAGAGTTTACCAATTAATAGGTAATGGTGTCCTGAAATATACTGCAGTTGTTTGGAAAGTCCACTCATTTTCCTTTTTATTATGAGTTTTTGTTTTTTAATCCCTGTTTTTTTAATGTGGATTTCTTGGCAGAACATCAGCCTTAATGTCTTAGTCTAGCTCTCATCCTGCAAGGTTTGACAGTGAAAAGGATTTCAAAGAGGGTGGTGCATGAAAAAAAAAAAAAACAAGAATTCCTTAATTTTCTCAAATTTGGGGCCAATCACACACCTCCCTGATGGCATGGCATGATGGATAAGTATCTGCCTGACTTTCTCAGCACTGAGGACACCATTGATCCTGACCAAATCTCCAACTACATTTGCAGAAATGCAGCCCCAAAGTTGCAAGGAACATCCACCATGCTTCACAGTTGCCCGCAGACACTCATTATTGTACCGCTCACCAGCTTCTTGGTGAACAAACTGCCTCCTGCTACAGCTATATATTTCAAATTTTGACTCATCAGCCCACAGCATCTGCTACCCCAGTTCCTATGTTTTCATGCGCAGAACATGGAAACAAGGCTAAGCAGCTTTACTATGCATGAAAACTTAGGAACTGGGGTGCAGAAAAATGGCAGCAGGTGCTATGGACTGATGAGTCAAAATATGAAATATGTGGCTGTAGCAGAAGGCAGTTTGTTCATGAGGGGCTGGAGAATGGTACAATAATGAGTGTCCGCAGGCAACAGTGAAGCTGTCAGAAACCATGAATCAGACCACGACAGAAGTACAGTTAAATCATGCTTGTTTAATAATAAAAGTAAAAAAAACAAACATAGTCAAAACATAGCCAAAGTTCGGTAACCGGAACGGATAGTCAGACAAGCCAGAAAGCCAGGTATCAGCGTAGTGGAACAGCAAGCAGGATCTGGAGCCAGAAGGAATGTTGGCCAAGAAAGTCTTTAACAGGAGCGCAGGAGATAGTCTCTGTGATGTTGACCAAGGTGAAGGCTGAGATCATCTGGGCTGGACGGCTTAAGAAGGCAGGATTGATGAGCAGGATATCATCAACAGATGAGTCACTGTGGAGAGATAGGAGCTGGCAATTAGCCGACAGCTGAGCGGCCAGCTCAGAGAAGGAAGGGCTGAGCCCAGACCTGACAGAGGCATGGTGGAGGGGAACTCATTACTGTACTATGAGAGGAGGAGACCAAGAGTGGTGGGAAATGTAGAGAGGTACAGAGGAAATAAGGAAAGAGAAACAGGGAGAGGAAGTAACAGAAGAAAAGCAGAAGAGGAGTGAGTCTATAAAAGGTAACTAGAAGAGGAAGAAGAAAAATATATATGGTATATATCAGTGATGGCGAACCTTGGCACCCCAGATGTTTTCGAACTACATTTCCCATGATGCTCAACTACACTGCAGAGTGCATGAGCATCATGGGAAATGTAGTTCCAAAGCAGCTGGGGTGCCAAGGCTCGCCATCACTGGTATATATAAATAAAAAGAGGAGAGGGCGTTGAGTAAAATATAGATCTGGAGTGATGTGAAACAAGGAGGGTGCAGTCATTGTTCAGATAAAACAAAAGAGCAGCACACACCACATACGCAGGCATATATCACCATGAATTCTGTATAAAAAAAAGCTGTAATTCATAATAGTAAAATTCTTTCCACTGGCAATGGTTCTGGAAAGGTGTCAATTGCTCACTAAGTTTTACCAGCATGGGATCAAATGGCCTGTAAAGAATCAGGGCATGGAAGATTTATAGGAAAGGCACAATCCTTCCATAAGTCATAAATACAAGTAGAGGTGCTAATCATGCTCAAATGACACACAACCCCAATAACACGTAAGTGTGTGAAAAATACAATAACCAAACTAATATAAAGCACGCTGAATAAAAGATGAAGTCTTGATAAGATTGCAGAAAAAAGTATAAATTCAGTTATTTATCAATGTGTGAGAAATGGACAGTGTCCCCTTTGCAAACATTCATTCTTAGATTGCAATGGGCAATGTATTGTATTAGGTATGCTTTATAGCAGGCTTATATTATGTAAGAGCTACCTAGAAAAGTATTTCATTATAAAAAAAACAGTACATTTTTTAGCATCATTATAATTTTTAGATTCCTCTACAATTAATTGCTTATTTGCACATTTGCATCAGCAAAATAGTTTCTCTTTGCTGCCAGCCATCGTTATATAACCTGCATTTAGAGTGGGAGGCAGGTAATGTATGTTATGCTTTAGCAAACATTGCTGAATATCTATAACTTAATGCCAAAGCTTGTTAAAAAAAAAAAAAAACAACAACATGTTGCTAGAGCATTTGTCTGTGAACATTTAATTCAAGGAGAATATTTCAAATTAAACTACGGCCAGAAAACATTTCAATTTTTGAGGCTCTATGGAAGGGTTAGATTCTCTGTAAATGCCTTATTTCTGTATTTTCCCCTGTAGGAGGGATTTACTCTCACGTTCTTTCTTTTGTGTCTCTGGGTCAGGAAGTGAGGGAAGCAGAAGGGGATGTCCCACACAACTTTATTGTTTCTAGTTATGAATTACTAATTAAGCAAGTCAGTCTGAATCAAGTAAAAATAGCTTAATTGGAAAATAAATAATATGTATCAATTTATGTATTACAGGTACTTAATATTGCCTGTAAATTTATGCAGCGCTTTACACATATATATTGTACATTCACATCAGTCCCTGCCCTCAAGGAGCTTACAGTTTAAGGTCCCTAATTCATACACTTGGGACAATTTAGACAGGAGCCAAATATCCTACCAGCAGGTCTTTGGAGTGTGGGAGGAAACCCATACAGGTACAAAGAGAATATGCAAACTCCAGGCAGGTAGTGCTGTGGTTGGGGTTCGAACAGACGACCCAAATGCTGCTAGGTGGAAGTGCTAACCACTTAGCCACTGTCCTGCCAATTATATATTTCCTTTTTTTTCGCAGGAGATCATCTATCAATAACCCACCCACAGCCTGTAAAACAAACTTATCAGGTATGTAAAAAAAAAAAAACACCATAGTAATGATTCCCCAAGCATATTTATACTAACCTTAAAGTAGAACAACAGCTACAGCCTAACTAGTTTAAAAAAAGTTCCCTCCCCCCTCCTAACACCTCTACCAACTAACCTGCATAAAGAAGATGTATATACTTACCTATTTTCAGCCCGCTCCAGTCACATGATCCTGTTTAGCCAGCGGCGGCTGCAGGAGAATGGAGAAGGCAACCCACAGCAGCTGTGAAAGGCAAGAGCGATGACATCACTTATAGGCTCCCATGGTGCAGTCATTGTCGGCTGTCCCTCTTTTTCCCTGCAGCCACTGCTGGCTGATACAGAGAAGCTAGATCATGTGACCTGACCGAAGCAGCCTGACAATAGGCAAGTATATACATCTTTCCCACACAAGTTAGTATTAGTTAGAGGGAGCATTTTTATGACTAGTTATGTTTATCCTGGAATTCAACTTTAAATATTATATGATACAGAATGCTGCATTTAAATGTATAAAAAACATTCTTAATTTATCCATATTTTCATAAAAATACCTTTTACTTATATGGAAAGCCTTATAAAAAGGTAGAAATGTTTAGCCAATAATATACAGTACATTGTTTACTAATTGTCATTAGTGTCAGATATGCACAAAGTGCCAAGGAGACACTGAAAACGTACAGTATGTACAGGAAGGAAGGTGAAAGAAAAGCAATTAACACATGTGAGTACAAGCCATTATTTTCTCTAAATATGTAAAACAGCTTTATACCTGTCCTTTTTTCATGTGGCTTGTGTCAGAGGCTATGCTGCCTTTGCCCTGCTAGAAATGGTCGCATCCAACATTATATTGGGTGTGTTTTTCCTAGAATTATGTAACAATATGTAGTCATTTTTAAATTAAGCCGTGTTCCTTGCGGTCTTGTCAATTGACGGACTATATGCTGGTATCATGCCATAGGCATTATTCACCAAAGCTTACATGCACATTGATGCATTAATCATGATTGCATTCATAATTAAAATAACATTTGGCTTATTTAATACATTGAAATAGAAAACAAAATAAAACTGCGCTTGTGAAAAAATCTCAAACTAAATAATGTAATTAGCAGCACCACTGACGTGAGATATTATCACATAAACAAGTAAATGAAAAAATTGTGTTGCGCTAAATAAATGAATCCGTATGTTTTCAGTATGGCACCAGTGTGATGCCTTCACAGCAATCTTATATGTGCAAAAGTTCTTGTGTATCAACATCAAATTTGGTTCCTCCACCTTGTGAATAAACCACCACCAAAGGTTAAGATGTACTCTTACCAGAGAGTATTGACCACCTATTACAGGGGTCAAAAAAGGGCTCATGTGTCTCATCTGCTCTATCCACGGTCACTCCTCAGTGTAGGGTAGACGAGCGGGATCATCCATCCATCATGTGAAGACGATATTCCTCTTGCCTCCGACCATAGTGCTCAGTGGAATATGTCAGCAAAAAGATAAGATGCCGAATACTGTAAAATCCTTTTAAGTTTGGCTTTATTGCAAGTAATGCACTTGACATGCCATTACATTTTAAACAAATATATCTTCCTCAGCATAGATGATCGTTAGCTCAAACCAAAAAAACAAAATCCGATAACAGGAAATGATGCCTTAACACGACCGGTTTCATCGCAAGTGAACTTCTTCCGGGGCATAGACATCTCCCCCTGTCATATAGTTCCGGTGTCCATCCAAGCCTCGCCTCCTTCATTCTGCGGTTCTCCGCTCTTATCTAAGCCTCCTTCTGATTCACCATAATACTAATGAAAACCAAGCCTCTCTCAGCGTATACGTCTCACTCCAAAAGAGTGCGCTCATTGGCTGGAATCATCCCACAGTGGAGAAAAGAAGCCTGTGTCTCCTATCTCATGTATTAGCCACTTCCAGGGAGAAAATCTTAAACTACCCCCAGGATATTAGGAGGCAAGAGCCGGCTTAGGCAGTGTACCTCTAAATTTATTTATATAAACAATATATATAAGACAAGTATTATATGTAGGACTAAATTGGTCCTGTAGGCTAGATATATAGATGACATCTTCCTCCTTTGGAGGGGTGACTCCACCTCGTTGATAGCTGTCACCATCGACCTGGTTGGAAGGGGTCCCCAAGGGACAGTTCCTTTGCATGAGATGGAACTGTACTACCCTTGAGGACTTTGATAGGGAAATGGGAATATTGAAAAATAGATTTGTAGAGAAGGACTATGACCCTGTTGCATTAGAGGCCACACGTAACCAAGTTAGAACTGTAGACAGAGAATTGTTGTTGAGGGATAGCATAAGAGATAACAATATTGCTAGCTTTTCCCTGATCACCTCTTTTTCTACACAGCACATAGTTGTCAAACGTATTTTGGGGAAAAAAAAATGGCATATTTTACAGAATGACAGTGTTACTTTAATATTTAAATACATTTTAAGATTTTAAAAAAAATTCTTTAGTTTAGAAATGTATATAATATATTAATTGTAGATGTCTGGTTTGTCAATTATTGTCCTTTTTGCATTTACTTGTCTCATATATATATAGTTTATATTAATATACAGTATCTCACAAAAGTGAGTACACCGCTCACATTTTTGTAAATATTTTAATATATCTTTTCATGTGACAATACTGAAGAAATGACACTTTGCTACAATGTAAAGTAGCGAGAGTACAGATTGTATAACAGTGTAAATTTGCTGTCCCCTCAAAATAACTCAACACACAGCCATTAATGTCTAAACCGCTGGCAACAAAAGTGAGTACGCCCCTAAGTGAAAATGTCCAAATTGTGCCTAGTTAGCCATTTTCCTTCCCCAGTGTCATGTGACTCGTTAGTGTTACAAGGTCTCAGGTGTGAATGGGGAGCAGGTGTGTTAAATTTGGTGTTATCGCTCTCACTCTCATACTGGTCACTGGAAGTTCAACATGGCACCTCATGGCAAAGAACTCTCCGAGGATCTGAAAAAAAGAATCGTTGCTCTACAGAAAGATAGCCTAGGCTATAAAAAGATTGCCAAGACCCTGAAACTGAGCTGCAGTATAGTGACCAAGACCATACAGCGGTTTAAACAGGACATGTTCCACTCAGAACAGGCCTCGCCATGGTTGACCAAAGAAGTTGAGTGCACATGATCAGCGTCATATCCAGAGGTTGTCTTTGGGAAATAGACATATGAGTGCTGCCAGCATTGCTGCAGAGGTTAATGGGGTGGGGTGGGGGGGTCAGCCTGTGAGTGCTCAGACCATACGCCGCACACTGCATCAAATTGGTCTGCATGGCTGTTGTCCCAGAAGGAAGCCTCTTCTAAAGATGATGCACAAGAAGCCCACAAACAGTTTGCTGATGACAAGCAGACTAAGGACGTGGATTACGAGAACCATGTCCTTTGGTCTGATGAGACCAAGATAAACTTATTTGGTTCAGATGGTGTCAAGTGTGTGTGGCAGCAACCAGGTGAGGAGTACAAGTGTGTCTTGCCTACAGTCAAGCATGGTGGTGGGAGTTTCATGGTTTGGGGCTGCATGAGTGCTGCCGGCACTGGGCAGCTACAGTTCATTGAGGGAACCATGAATGCCAACATGTACTGTGACATACTGAAGCAGAGCATGATCCCCTCCCTTCGGAGACTGGGCCGCAGGGCAGTATTCCAACATGATAATGACCCCAAACACTCCACCAAGATGACCACTGCCTTGCTAAAGAAGCTAAGGGTAAAGGTGATGGACTCCAGACCTAAACCCTATTGAGCATCTGTGGGGCATCCTCAAACGAAAGGTGGAGGAGCGCAAGGTCTCTAACATCCACCAGCTCCGTGATGTCATCATGGAAGGGGACTCCAGTGACAGCCTGTGAAGCTTTGGTGAACTCCATGACCAAAAGGGTTAAGGCAGTGCTTGAAAATAACAGCGGCTACTAGGGGTGCAACGGATCGTTGCCGATCCGTGATCCGTACGGATCACCCTCCGCGGATCGGCACACCCGCGATCCGCGGATCACTTTTCGGGCCTCAGCCATAGGAAAGGCCCCGGCTTCGGCCTAGCTCCGGAGCGGCGGCCATCTTGGTACACCCGGAAGTGGCCGCTGTCTCGACAGGAAGTGACATTTCGTCGCCGCCATCTTGCTACACCCCACACTCCTGCACAGTACAATAATGATAGAGTGAGAAGGGGGCAAGCGGACATCTTGTTACACCCACCGGAGTTCTACATTTAAAAGCCATTTTCAACACAAAACTGAGCTTATATGCACAAATACTGTATTTATGCATATAAGCTCGGTTTTGTGTTGAAAATGGCTTTTAAATCTAAAACTCCAGTGGGTGTAACAAGATTTGTGTGTTTTTTTTTTTTTTTGTTTTTTTTTTTTTTTTTATGCTGATCCGAGGATCGATCCGATCCGTGACTCTGATCCGAGGATCGATCCGATCCGTGAGATTTTTGATCCGTTGCACCCCTAGCGGCTACACAAAATTTTGAAACTTTGGGCCCAATTAGGACATTTTCACTTAGGGGTGTACTCATTTTTGTTGCCAGCGGTTTAGACATTAATGGCTGTGTGTTGAGTTATTTTGAGGGGGCAGCAAATTTACACTGTTATACAAGCTGTACACTCACTACTTTACATTGTAGCAAAGTGTAATTTCTTCAGTGTTGTCACATGAAAAGATATAAAAAAATATTTTCATTGTGAGATACTGTATGTAAAGGTGCACTGCCTAAGCCTGCTCTGGCCTCCTAATATCCTGGGGGTAGTTTAAGATTTTGTCCCTGGAGGTGGCTAATACATGAGATAGGAGACACAGGCTTCTTTTCTCCGCTGTGGGATGATTCCAGCCAATGAGCATGCTCTTTTGGAGTGAGATGCATAAGCGGAGAGAGGCTTAGTTCTCATTAGTATTGTGGTGAATCCGAACAAGGCTTGGATTAGAGCGAAGAACCACAGAGTGAAGGAGGTGAGAGCGAGGCTCGGATGGACACCAGAACTATATACAGTGATGACAGGGGGAGATGCCTACGCCCCAGAAGAAGTCCTCTTGCGACGAAACCGGTCGGGTTAGGGCATCATTTCCTGTTATCATTTTTTGTTTTGAGCTAACAAACGTCTATGCTGAGGAAGATACATTTGTTTTAAATGTAATGGCATGTCAAGCGCATTACTTGCAATAAAGCCCAACTTAAAAGGACTTTACACTATTTGGCGTCTTATCTTTTTGCTTACATATTCCACTGAGCCAGAGAGGCAATAAGAATATCGTCTTCCACATGATAGATAGATGACCGTAGATAGAGCAGATGAGACATATGAGCCCTTTTTGACCCCCTCGTTATAAGTTGTCAATACTCTTTGGTAAGAGTACATCTTAACCTTTGGTGGTGGTTTATTCACAAGGTGGAGGAACCTAATTTGATGTTGATACACAAGAACTTTTGCACATAGATTGCTGTGAAGGCATCACACTGTGCTTTTGCAAGGTTGCTGTGAAGGCATCACACTGGTGCCATACTGAAGACATACAGACTAATTTATTTAGTGCAACACGCTTTTTTAATTTAATACATTGCATTAATTAAGAGGAGAATTGGCCTGTTTCTCCATATTATATATTTATATAGGCACATTTTAAATTTTAATGGCAAAGTTCAAAATGATGCAATCCATGACCAATTAGTCCATATTCATTCTAATAACCCAATTACAGTTGTGCTCATAAGTTTACATACCCTAGCAGAATTTATGATTTTTTTGGCCATTTTTCAGAGAATATGAATGATAACACAAAAAACTTTTCTTTCAGTCATGGTTGGTGTTTAGCTGAAGCCATTTATTATCAATCAACTATTTTTACTCTCTTTAAATCACAATGGCAACAGAAACTACCCAAATGACCCTCATCAAAAGTTTACATACCCCAGTTCTTAATTCCGTGTATTGCCCCCTTTAACATCAATGACAGCTTGAAGTCTTTTGTGGTATTTATGGATGAGGCTCTTTATCTTCTTAGATGGTAAAGACCATTCCTCTTGGCAAAAATCCTCCAGTTCCTGTAAATTCTTGGTCTGTCTTGCATGAACTGCACATTTGAGATCTCCCCAGAGTGGCTCAGTGATATTGAGGTCAGGAGACTGAGATGGCCACTCCAGAACCTTCACTTTATTCTGCTGTAGCCAATGACACGTCAATTTGTCCTTGTGTTTCAGATCTTTGTCATGTTGGAATGTCCAAGTATGTCCCATGCGCAGCTTCCTGGCTGATGAATGCAAATGTTCCTCCAGTGTTTTTTGATAACATACTGCATTCATCTTGCCAACAGTTTTGACCAAATTTCCTGTGCCTTTGTAGCTCGCACATCCCCAAAACATCAGCGATCCACCTCTGTACCTTTCATCATAGGCCTCCTTGACTCCTCTACAAATGGAGCATTTATGGTTGTAGCCAAAAAGCTTAATTTTGGTCTCATCACTCCAAATTATTTTGTGCCTGAAGGTTTGAGGCTTGTCTCTGTGCTGTTTGGCATATTGTAAGCGGGATACTTTGTGGCATTTGCGTAGTAATGGCTTTCTTCTGGCGACTCGACCATGCAGCCCATCTTTCTTCAAATGCCTCCTTATTGTGCATCTTGAAACAGCCACACCACATGTTTTCTGGTTTGGTTTCAACAGAACCCCTCATTTTCCACTTATTGATTAGAGTTTAAATACTGTTGATTGGCATTCTCAATTCCTTGGATATCTTTTTATATCGCTTTCCTGTTTTATACAGTTCATCTACCTTTTCCTGCAGATCCTTTGACAATTCTTTTGCTTTCCCCATGACTCAGAATCCAAAAACGTCAGCGCAGCCCTGGATGAAAGATGCAAGGGTCTGTCAGGAGTACAGAAACACATTGACCTTTTATACACACACACTAATTACAAGTAAACAGATCACAGGTGAGGATGGTTACCTTTTATTAGCCATTCAAACCCATTTGTGTCAACTTGTGTGCATGTTATCAGGCCAAAATCACCAGCGTATGTAAACTTTTGATCAGGGTCATTTGGGTAGTTTCTGTTGCTATTATGATTTAAAAAGAGTAAACACAGTTGATTGATAATAAATGGCTTCAGCCAAACACTAATCATGAGTGAAAGAAATGTTTTTGGGGTTATCATTCATATTCTCTGAAAAATGGCCAAGAAATCATAAATTCTGCCAGGGTATGTAAACTTATGAGCACAACTGTACATTTCATGTTATTTCTTATGCAAGCCCAGCCAACTGAAATGTTATTGGTTGCTGTGGGTTACTGCACTTTACACATATTAATGCACTACTACTCTACTACCATATTAAATAGGCCCAGCTGTGTTTGTTTTGAAATTACAAAAATGACCCCACTGGAAACACTGACGCCAGACATTCCTTTAAAAAAAATTCCATAGGAGTTTTATCCTGAGGATTGTTCTATTCCCAAGAGGCCTCCAAGCCTTTTACTTCCTCCAATCAACCCCAAAGTGGAAATATGTTCCTTATTTTAACCTATCCATTTCATAAAGATTAATGATTATGCTCCATTTAGGGTGAAATCCCAAAGGGACCACTGATGGGATTTGAGTATTCCGCTTGTCAACTTACGTTCGAGAAAACAATTATAGTTAGGCTGCTCTAACTACAGAAACATACTTTTTTTCCTTTTACTGTTGAAAGATCAAGAATGTTTTAGGAAGGCAAATATATCATGAATGTAATCTGCAGACAGTGTATATAAAACACAGGAAATGTATGGTAATTTTTTGTTAACATTACTGGGAATCTGCAGAAAAGTCTGTAATAATAAGCATTCATCTTACATGTCTTTGCTATGCTTTATATTCAAAATGTGCTCTCATAGCGGATTCTAAGGGGATATTGTTTTTGTCACTTTTTTGTGGGAAGCCTGCACTCAGAAAAATATGTAGGCTGGCAATTGTCTTATGAAAATATTAGTTGCTTAGCAGTCATTTGGTCCAATGGCCTGACTCACTGACCTGGAACAAGTGTTCTGATGTCCTCCTGACTTCTGACTCCTACCTGGGCGCATCCCCTATAAGCCTACCCCACTCAGTGAATCCTCAGTTTTGTGCTAGTGTTTCAATGAGATGGACCTCTTCTTCATGGAGAAATCACTCCTAGCTTAAACTGGCTCTAAAGTCAAAAATTTTTTTCACCTTAATGCATTCTCTGCATTAAGGTTGAAAAAAACGGCCCACTACTTGTTCCCCCCATCCCTAAACACTTACCTGAGTCCTCCCAAGCTCCAGTGCTGTCCTAGCTGCAGCACCCCTGCTCTCTCTTCCTGGTCTCACAGATGACACAGGCAGAAGTAGGAGCCATAGGCTCCTGCTGCTGTGAGTTAAACCTTGAGAGGAGCGAGCCACGCTGTAGCTGTCAATGGACATACACAGCCCGGGTCAAGAGTGCGCCCGCATGGGTGCACCTTTAGCACGCAGCTTGCTGAGGGGGCACTTGGAGGAAGAAGAAGTGAACAACGTTGGCGGGGGACTCCAGTACAGGAGCTAAGGGACCGATCTGTACAGTATCATTGCACAGAGCAAGTAAGTTTACCTTTTTTTTCATTTTAAAGCAAAAACAAAAAATTTAGCTAGTTTTTTTATTTTATCTCTGGATTATTCAATAAACTTTACTGCCTTCTAATGCCAAAAAAAGAAGCAGTGTATCTGGATCAGCGCAACCTTTGTAAACCTTGGAAGCCATACCTGAGCTCCATACTGTGGCTACAGTCTGTAATGTTGTAGCAGCGATTCCCGCACTCACAGCCGAATTGCACTGCTCTTACAAGACACATGTGGCTGCCATTCATTCTGAATAGCACCCCTACACATCTCATTGTACAGCGCAATCGTGGGAGCGGGAACCGCATGGTCAAAAAGACCATGCGGTTTCCCTCTGTCCACATTTTAAAAAAGGTGCATGCACCTTACTTGTGCATTTTATGCGGCAAGGCAGCCCATTCCAATGAATTAACTAGTGTGAACCATGCCTTAGTCGCAATTGCTCAGACAAATAACAGCTTTAAACACAACCATATTCTGTGCCCAGGGCTCATAAGCACCATGCCTCTTCTACTCCTACTTCTCTACTGGAGTCAGAACCCTATATGCCTGCCTTAGACAAGGAAGACAAATCCAGTAAGCAAACTGGCAACTCCAAATCCATATAGAAGATTTATTTGTTACATGAAGAGAGTATACAAAAAGGCTGACATGGTTCGGCAAACTGCCTTGATCACAGCACAGCACAACCGAAACATGTCAGCTTTTTGTATACTCTCTTCATGTAACGAATAGATCTTCTATACGTCTTTGGAGTTGCTGGCTCACTTACTGCATTTGTTTGCTCACTTGTTGTCTGGAGGACATCAGAGCCAGAGGACCCATCTGTGGACTCTATCCATGAGCTTCATTTGGGGGTTCACCTGTTCAGAGTCACAGGCAGCATTAGAAGAAACTGTGGAAGATTTTCCTTCCTCAGTTTGCAGCATTATTGAAGCGGGAGCTTCACGCAACATGCTTGCTAATGTAGAAAAGCCCACTGCTGTTGCCCTGGCATTGCGAAGCTTGATTCTCCTCCATCTTGCCATTCCCGTTTGGGGGAAAAAAACTGTAAAACCCTCAAAAACATTCCCTGTTCATGAACAGATAGAATGTGTAATCTATGATGATTGGATCACTCTAGAAAGGATTTTCTTTGCTGAATTCTATCAAGTGAAAAAAAAATCATTAAATAGTGGTCTATTCCAGTAGCTGATCCTGCTGTGTCAGTCTTAAACATCTCATTGTATCTATTGAAGATGTTCCTTCTTTCAAAAATTATGCAGATAGAATGCTTGAGACATTCTATAAAGACTATCTTTACTTTGGCAGTTTCAGCCCTGCAACCAGCTCTTGCTGCAATTCAAGTATGCCAAACTGCAGCCAACTGTACTAGGGCAACAACCAACATGACCTTATCTTCCAGGATCATGCTTTAGGAGTAATTGCAGCTACTACCTTCTGCTTTTTTCGTATGGATGTCCTAGAACATGTCATGAGACAAATTTACAGAATGGCCCTAATCTACATTTAGTGTTGAATCTTGTGGCTAAAAGCCTGGACAACTGAAGCCACCTGTAAACGACACCTCACACTTTTCAAGAAAGACGTCTGTTTGGGGAGGCACGTGACCAATTTATAAAAGATGTCACAGGAGGGAAGGTTTTTCCACAGTGGAGGATCCCAAAACCCCCTTCACAGGAGCCTCTACCTTGGCAAAACAGAGCACCTAATCACTCTACCCGAGCTCAGCAGACAACTCACATCCCTCTCTCTACCCATATGAGCAAAGTCATCCTCCTCACTCCTGCACTCAGCTGGGTGGGGGCGGGGATAGGCAGAGGAATCTGAAGCATGCAGAACTAGCTGTACTATGCCATGTCTGTAACAGACACAAAAAAGGGATTGCTACTAATTAACAAAAAGTTTTGCGCTTAAACTTTAGAAGAGTGGCGCAAGTGTTAGGGTTGTACCACTTTGTTAATTCCCCATAAATATTTTTTAGACTGATGTTCAGTTTTAAAAATGTTGGGTACCAGGTTTAGAAAAAAAAATCAATGATGTGTGGGACTATATGCTTGGGAAAATGTAGGGAAAACCAGTGGAGGCCCGTCCATAAGAGGCCCAGGGGCGCCACCCTCCTAAACCATGCTCCCGGCCTCTAATTAACATTCGTTATTGTCTTCCCGATTCTCCTCCTGGCCAATCAGGTAGTGGGTCTTAAGACCCGATTGGCCAAGAGGAGAAGCGATCATATTGACTGCCGAGGGGAGGAGGAGGGAAGCTGTGGAGGAGGAAGCCACCGTGAAGCCAGAGACACAGGGTGAAGCCGCAGAGGAGGAATCTGCCGCCGAGGAGGAGATGCAGGAAGCAGCCTAAGCTGCCCGAGACCTAGATGGGGTAAGTGCGGGGCTGGTGGAGGGATGAGCGAGCGATGGGGGGGGGGGTTTTGACTGAGCGACCGACCCTCCAAATATAATAATATACAGCACCAGGCGCCATTGGGGAAAACTCAGAATTCATTATTTTGATAAAGTCTAGACACAGTATGTAATGCCTCATGTCTCCAGGATACATTAGAACAGGAAATTAAATAGCATGCTAGTCAAAATTAATAAGAGTTATCATGTACATAAGACACAGACTGGGCTGTAAAGTGTAAAGAAGTGATAACACCAGGGTTAAGAACTTACCTTGGACCCCATTCAGTCAAAACCTTGCAAGCTTATGACATGCACATACCAATAAAATGCAGGTGAATGTTTTTAGAATTTTGTTTGCACTATATGCCACATAAAGTACTTCAGTCTCTCTGATAACGCCTTTGAACTTTTGTAGCGCTACCCCTGTAAGGGCCGCTGGATGTTCAGGTCCTCCCTTACGCACACAGCCAGGCAACAGGAATTTTTTCCCTTTTCATGCAAACTCAAGAATCAGTCCAGGGGATGTTTGTTTTGTTTTTGCTTATTTAAGGGGGATAAAACTTGGATGAAGAGTGGAAACATGGGATGCCCAGCACTGTGGAACTTGAATGCAAACTTAAGGACTTACTAACTTTCTGGCTGCTAGGAACAAGCCTTACAAAGCTGTCCTCCCATAGGATTGACGGTACAGCAAAACATTCAACTGCTGAATACAAGTGCTACTTTGTAGAGAAATGCTAATGCTGGCTGCTCTTGAATCCCCAGCTAGAGGTGTGGGGTGGCTTTCCTGGTTATGAATGGTCACTAAGCTGTCCCTTAGTTAAGGACCCTGGACTCCCACATGGTCAGGATCCAGAACATTTATGGCCTTTCTTCCCACCTTATGGGCCTTGCCCTGGGGTATGGTGAAGACTCCATTAATATTTAGACTTTAGCCTCTGTTCTTCCACCCTCTAAGTTCTAGAATTATCCAGCACATTCTGGAAGCCAGGGGGAGGTAACAGAGACTCAATCCCTGGAGCTCTGCCCAGCTAACACAAAATAGATTAACCCCAGCTCCTCTGCCTACAGAGGAGCCAACTAAATTTACCTACTCTGTAAACTGAGGGTGCTACACTTTTAAACATTTAAACTTAAAGAGGAACTGCAGTCTGCTCACATAATTTGTACTGTGATTCTGTGCTTGCCAAATATGCTGCAAAAATCTTCCTTCACCAAGTCTGGCTGCAGCCATTTTAACTGTGGGCAGCTGAAGCTGCTGCCTGTTCACTTCCTGGATTTACACAGAGGCACGCCTCCAGCTCTGCACCTGTCCTTGGCCCTTTTATGACTCACCCCCCCTCCCTTCCTGGCAAAATCTCACAAGAGCGAGAGAGAGCTGTGCATGATGTCATAAGCCTAGGCTAATTACAAGACAAGAAACAGGCATTGGGCTGTATAAGGTATTTACAGAAAAAAAAATGTTTTACTAGTCAAAGTTAAAACAACAAGGGCAGAGGATTTAATAGATGGGAAGTTGAAAAAAATGACTGAAGGTCCGCTTTAAGCTGGATATTGACGGTTCACATCTTGGCTGGTTCAGCAGGGACCGAGATTCAATCCATCCATGGGCAGGCTGGTTGTACTGAAGTCGACCTATCAATCAACTTCAGTACAACCGACCTGTCTGATTTTTTTTAATGCGATCACTGCTGGTGGCTATAGGGCTTCCCGCTGGTATAACACAACAGCATTGCGGGAAGGATCCCCCCATCAACACAGACTGTGTTGATGGAAAAATCGGGCAATTTTCTTCTCTACCACCCATGGTGGAAGGAAAGAAAATTGCATAATCTGTTGGCTGCTTTAGTCTTAGGCTGCCCATACATAGATCTAAATTTCAATCCACACGTGGCCGCTGTAGTTAAACAGAAGTCGTTCTGCTTATTGACTTATGTTTAACCGCCATGTCAGTATATTTTTGCTTAAATCAGAACCGCAGGCAATAGTCTGCTGTGCTGATCAGTGTATTCTGATGGTGGGGGGAGAATACAATGACACAACAAGGAGGATTTCCCATCCACCTTGACCGTGTGGATGGGGGAAATTTATTTTTTTTTTTTTTTACGTGCTGGTTGAACGAAAAAAAAAAAAAACGGTCCCATGTATGGCCAACTTGATTCTCATCTGTAATCTTGAGTTTTTAGTGTTACGCACCAAGCTGTACCCAGAATCCTAAATCAGACACTGTCAGGTTCCAGATACATTCTGCTGTGCAGTTTTTAGTTTAAAGCCAATCAAATGCAATCTCCAGGTTACAAACATCTTTTTTATTATCTAAATACAATTAAAAGGTGTAATCGAAGAATTATAAAT
Source organism: Aquarana catesbeiana (assembly GCF_042186555.1). Taxonomy (NCBI): domain Eukaryota; kingdom Metazoa; phylum Chordata; class Amphibia; order Anura; family Ranidae; genus Aquarana; species Aquarana catesbeiana. The sequence continues at coordinate 610,626,840 of NC_133324.1, forward strand.
TGCTTTGCAGGCCTTGATGGCTGTGCAAGTGTTAATGTGGACTGCAGTTAGTTTGCAGGTCGGTTGCCATGGTGATTTGGGCCTGGTATCCCTTCTTTCATCCTCTGTTTCCTCCTCCCCTACTTTCTCTCATTATCTATGCCTGGGGAGACTGCTATCACCAAAATCATGATCGGATAGCTCACAGCATGGCACAGACATAACCCAGCATTAAATTTGTAGTGGCTTCCATTTACTAACTAGGATTTATCATTGTCTCCACACATTTCATGTATAAATACATATACATAGAATATAAAGCTGTAGCACACACAATTTATGCCAGAAGATTTATACTTTTTTTTTTTTTAAACTGCTGTTCTCACAGATAAAAGGGGCAATAGGAAAAGGTCCTCCTCCTGCTGAAGATAACCTTGGTTCACTTTAGTCGCTATGGAAACCCTATAATGGCGTTGCCATCTATCAAATATGTACACCTAATGCATTTTTACATCTCTGCTTAAACTCAGGATCTTGCTGCTAAAGGATCACATTTTGTATTTTTATTAGTTATCTATTCTTTTTTACTGCATTTCTGAAGCTGCAAGAAGAAAGTGTTTACCTACATTTCTGTGGCTTAGAGGTAATGCTGCATTAGGGGCAGCATCAGAACTTGGCTCTACAAATCTCTGTGTGACATTCTGCATATTTCACTGCTTGTTGGAGATTCTTTGGTGTGTACATTGTTGCAAAATAATTACCGTGACAAGTGTGATATTCTGAAGGTGGAAAAGCCAGAAGCAGATATGAACTTTTCAAAACTTTGGACTCCTTGAGGAATTAAATGCTTAAATTAGTACTACTTGTTCAGTACAAGAGAAAGTGGATTGATCAACGCAAATTATCGTATGTCAAAGACTCTTGGCACGTGCAACGCTGCAAGGCAATTTTCACAGAAAGGGACACTAGCTATATGAACATGTTGTAGAATTTTGCAGTTTCTTTTAGGATACTTAAAGTATAACTCTTGTGATCCCTGGTAGCAGTAACAAGACACGTGGAAAACTGGACATGGTTTTGCATTGAAACAAAGTATCACCATCATCCAGTCTAAATGCCTCCTTCTCTTTCCTCCATAGAGGATGCTGTTCAGAAATTGGCCATCGAAACTCTGGAAGAGTTGGATTGGTGTCTGGACCAGCTGGAGACTTTGCAGACCAGACACTCAGTTAGTGAGATGGCTTCAAACAAGGTAGGCAATTTTTTTTATATTGGAAGATCTATATTCATTTTTTTACACAGGCATTTGCATGAACTATCACTTTAAACTTTATCCAACTAGTTACCACCCTTAGACTTATATTTATAAATTGCACAGTAGAAATTGCAGGCATTTACAAGTGGCATCCTGTAACCCATGCTGTCACCTAGTCCCCCAATTTTATCTACGCCTCGTAATTGCAAAGCCTGAGTGGAAAAAATTTTCTCTGTGCTCTAAAACTGTCAAAGACGTAGATAGCATGTGGGAAGGGGGCAAACAACACCATAAATTGCATGGGTTGCATGGTGTCACTCGTAAATGGCCAGCAGTTTCAAGTGTAGATTTCTGGTCAATCAGATAACCCGGAAAGATGTCAAACGTGGTGCTATTTATCAAGGTACATGTGTTATACAGTATGGTTGTTTAATGTTCATAGGGTAATTCTAGAGTGAACTTCAGCATGCCATGATGGGCCATATTCTTGATCATGAATGTAAATATACATAAACACTGTATATAAATTACTATAACATGTTACTTTACCGCTAAGAACAAACTTTCTTTGTAAGAGAAGCACTAAAATAATAACCAGGTCTTTTAGAAACACACAGAATCAAACACACGAATAAATATAGGTACATTATATGCTATAATGTTTCGGGTAGCTTGTTGTTGTCCAACAGTGCTACCTATCAGCAGGCCCAGGCATTGTGATGTGAGGGTGGGAGAAAACAACCTATTCATATGCAAATAATAGGTTTGAACAAGCTGCTGTTTGTATGTGTCAGGATGCTTCGGGTGGCTTTGAGGTGACCCCTTCTGCAACAACATGTGCTCATAGTTTAGTCAGGAGTTGTACTGGTGGAGGAGATTTGTACTGGGGGAAGCTGTACTAGTGCAAGCTTTAATGGAAGGTGTACTAAAAAGCGAGATGATATGTACTAGGGGGGGCTTCATCTTTACTAGTCAGAGGGGGCAAGATCTGTACCGAGGAAATTTTGGCTTTTGGTAATTTATTTTTTTGTACACTGTCTACTGACCTGTGCATCTTGCATGCCTGACCCCTGCTGTGTATTATGCACTCCCAACCCCTGTTATAACTCTTGCTTGTCGCTAATTAAACAATTTATTTTGGTAAACGGATGGTGCCATATATTACTATGTACAGCAAGTAGGCTCAAGTTCTTAACCAATTGCACTGTCCCACAGTGCAATTTTGTCACACCCACATTTTCTTCTAGGTGCCGAAAGCTGAACCATCCCCAGAAAACAAAATTGTGTATGGCCCTGAGAAGGTTCAGTTGTTTTAAACAGTTTTTTTTTTTTATCTTAAAGCGGAGGTTCACACAGAAATTGAACCTCCGCTTTTCGGAACCCTCCCCCCCTCCAGTGCAGATACCTGTATAATACAGGTATTTGCACCCACTTCCGGGCATAGACTCCCTACGCCTCTCCCCCCGCGCTGTCTGCTGGGAAACACATGGGTCCCAGAGACAGCAGGGGCCATCCGCAAGGCTTCACTTCCTGATTCCCTTACCGAAGATGTCGGCGGCAGCACCCGAGAGCCGAGCAACAGATCCGCTTTGGGTGCCGACATCGCGGGCGCCCTGGACAGGTAAGTGTCCATATTTTAAAAGTCAGCAGCTGTAGCATTTGCAGCTGCTGACTTTTAAAAAAAAAATTTCGGCGGACCTCTGCTTTAAACAAACTCCAAGATTATACCTGTATGCACACACTTCTATGGGTAAAAAAAAACCTAATGTGACATACAGTACCTCAAACTATTTGGGGAATACCTGGCTCCTTTTACAGTTGCATGTGTTTTTTTTTTTTAATTCAGCCTCCTACAGATTATTAAAGAAGCCCATGCTCTTGTAGTAGTATCAAGAAATAGCTTGGCTAGAGTGTAACTCCTCTAACCCAAAAAATGGTAAAAGTAAAGTAAACCAATCACAAACTTGAACTGTTCAGGGTGAGACTATGATGATCCAGAGGCTCATTAAAGAGGAAGTAAACCCTGATGGGTTTTACTTCCTCTTTTGCTCGTTGCAAAGCCTGCAAATGAAAAGCATAATGGGCTAGGATGCATCGCATAAAAGCTCATTATGTGCCACTTACCTGAAAAGAATCCAGCGATGTCCCCTGTGTAGGCAGCGTCCATCTTCTGGCCCCTCTTCCTTCCAGGCCGCGGACTCTGGCTCTGTGATTCGCCGGAGCCGCGTAACGTCACTCCCGCGCATGCGCACGGGACCCGCGATTAACGGCACAGGCTAGGGAAGAAACGGCACTTAGTTTTGTTTCTTTCCCGCGCATGTGCGTTGGAATTTTCGGCGGACTACAAGTGAAATATCTCCTAAATGCCGCACGTTTAGGAGAGATTTCCACTACCTATAGGTAAGCCTTATTCTAGGCTTACTTATAGGCAGAAGTCCAAAAAGTGGGTTTACAACCACTTTAAAGTATAACCAAGGCCAAAACTTGTTTTTTGTTTTGGATTGGAGAGGGATTAGAACACCTGTCAGTTTTTATCATTGTCTGTGCCCCCATTAAGGAGATTCCTCCTCTATTTGTCCTGTTTACCATTATCATTGAAAGTCAAAGTAAAAGACAATCCCAAATTTTGGGTTTGTCACTGACTCTCAGCTCTTCAAGCACTCACAAGAGCACCGAGCTGTGGAGGGTGTGGGAGTGGTTGACTCAGGCTCTCAGCTGCTTATCAGGTATCTGGGTGGATCCCAACATTAAAATTGGACTCTCTCCAGAGCCTGGACCAGTTGAGTGACGCCAGCCAAAAGAAAAGGAGGGTGTCACCGTGTTCAGTATGGTTTCCATATTCTCTCCACTCAGTTTGATGCTTATGAGACCTTGTTATCGTCACTTGGCATTCCAAAGCCTTGTACCCCTGAAACACATGGACAGTTTATCAAATGTAATAAAACACTGCATGCTGTCCTTTTTTTTTTTCACACACACCACAGCATTAAGACCCCTTTCACCCCCAGCCGCCTAGGGCATCAGCGGTAAATCGGCACTATTTTTAGCGCCGCTTTACTGGGGCTATTCGGCTGATAGCGGGGCTGTTTTAACCCCCCCCCCCCCCGCGGCCAAAAAGGGGTTAAATCCACTCCGGCGCCATCATAACGACGGTATTGCAGCGCTGCCCCGTTGATTTCAATGGGGAGCAGCGGTGAGTTCACCGCTCCAAAAAGAAGCTGCTGGCAGGACTTTTTCTGACGCCCTTCCAGCGCACCGCTCCAGTGTGAAAGCCCAGTGGTAAGCAATTTTTTTGCGGGCAAAGGCTGGTGTTGGCGTTTCAATCATCATGGCACCATGGTTGAAATGGTGTCAGGGTGATCGAAGCACATTGTTTCTATTGTTACATTCTAATATTGTCACTTGCCATGTCGCCTGCCACCAGGTGTGGATTTTCACTTGCCACATCACCTGCCACCATTTGCAGATTGCCATGTCACCTGCCATCATTTGTAGATTGTCACATCACCTGCCACCATTTGCAGATTGTCACTTGCCACCATTTGCAGTTTGTCACTTGCCACGTCACCTGCCAACTGTGCGGATTGTCACTTGCCACCATTAGCAGATTGTCACTTGCCACGTTACCTGCCACTAGATGTGGGTTTCACTTGCCAACTGATGTGGATTGTCACTTGCCATGCCAGCCAATGCCACCAAATGTGCATTGTCGCTGCATTGGTGGCAGGCTGGCAGCACTGGTCCATTTAGTGAGGGCAGGAGAGTGGAGATGCGCGGCGGGCAGTGAGAGATGATGTAATCTCTCTGCTCCCCACCGCACCTCCGACAGTGAAGAGGCCTGCGCTGTGAGGGCGGAAGAGCACTGATGTGTTGCGGGCACTGAGAGATGATGTCATCTCTCTGCTCCCCACCGCACATCGCTCCCACATTGAAGGATAGGAAGATAAGGAAAATCACTAATAAGATATAGATGGCAAAAAATAAATAAAAACTGAAGCTTTCATACCTCCCCTACTTTATCCAAAATTCAGTTCAATTCAATTGGCTTTCGGTATACTTGTAATGGGCGATGATATCTCTGTTTTCATTATTATATGGTGTCATTACAGAAAAGGCCACAGATCTATCAATGGAAGAATGTGTTTCCTGTTGGGACACCTCTAGGGACCTTTCTTAAACGTCATCATTTCATGGTTGAGGAGTTAACACACCCTTTGGCCATGTATAATTGCAGGAAATATTTTGATCTTCCTTTTCATTTTGAAAACATTCCAGTAGCTATTTGTTTGTACAGTTTTACAGATTTAGGGTTCAGAAACACTATTATCTGATGCTAAACTGTGCTATACAATTCTTAAAACTGTTGTCAGAATGCCAACATTTGAGAAACACAAATATCATCTGCTTAACTGAAACCCAAAGACTTAAAAGTGTGTTATTGTTTCCTTCTAATATAAAGTCAAACTGTGGGTCCCAGACCATATAGCAGACACATCCAAGTGTGGTGGAAAGCCAGCACTGCTCATCACCCTGAATATAACATCCCCACCGTGAAGCAGAATGGTGGTAGCTTCATGTTGTGAGGATGCTTTCCATCAGTGGGATCTGGAAAAAAATCAGAATGGGACACAGGGTAGGTGCAGAAAAACGCACGACAATTGTAGAAAAAAAAAAAGAAACTAATGCCAGGGGACGACAGAGCTGAGGAATGGGTTAGAACGTAACCCCCTTCCAGCAGCCCTTTAACTGGGTTGCTCTCGGAGGTGGGGCAGATTTCCTGATCATGTGATTGGCTGTCACAGTGGTTATATGATCAAAAGACCATCCCATGGCTTCTGATCACAAACAGAGGCTTTGTGAATGGCGCCACTAAAAACAATGCAGCTACATTCAGATCCGTAATTACCTACTTTAATACTGGACACTTTCACCCCCCTTCCTGCCCAGGCCAATTTACAGCTCTCCGTGTTGTGACACTTTGAATGCCAATTACTCAGTCATGCAACACTGTACCCAAATGAAACTTTTATCATTTTTTGAGACAGATATAGCTTTCTTTTGGTGGTATTTAATCATAGCTGAATTATTTTTAGCTAAACAAATAAAAAAAAAGACAGAGAATTTTGAAAAATCAAGCATGTTTTTCTTAGTTTCTGTTATGAAATTTTGCAAATAAGTAACCTTTCTTCTTCGCTGCTGTGCGCTGATGGGCATTGATAGAATGCACTGATGATCAGTACCCTGATTATCAGTGAAAACAATGTCCTGTCAGGCTTGCCGGTTAACAGCTCTCCTTTCCTTCCAAAGACACAGCGTGGGAGGAAAGGACTGCCAATAACCGGCAAGTCTGTTTACATGTGATTGATTTTGATCGGACACAGCTGATCACATGGTAAAGGGCCGCTGTGATTGGTCACAGAGCGCGCCTGATGTGTGCCGCAGGAAGCAGGGTTCTGGAAGGATGTCTATGGACGCCCTCCCAGAACTAGGCGACTGTGCTTTAGCCATCTTTTGGCTATAGCGCGATCAGCAAGTGGTTAAAGGATAAATTCACCTTCAGGAACATGTTCATGTAACATGTTCCCACTCCTGCAGCCACTTGGGGATCTGAGCACCTAGTGTGACAGCAGAGTTCTGTGAATCAATGAATTACAAATGTACCGACATCCTTTGTGGCTGTTGGCTTGTAGTTCTCAATGAACTACCACAGTGTTGTTGAGCGCTGTGGTAGTTCATTGATCCTTCCTGTTAGTGTGAAACTGCCTGCCCTTACATTGTACGGGCAGGCAGTTCCACACTGACAGAAAGAATCAATTACCTACCACAGTGCTCAACAACACTAATGCCCTGTACACACGGTCGGAATTCCGATGGAAAAAGTGCGATCAGATTGTGTTGTCGGAAATTCCGATCGTGTATGGGCTCCATCGGACTTTTATCGTGGGAATTTCCGACACACAAAGTTTGAGAGCAGGATATACTTCGGTATATATGCTCTTTTTTTTAACTGTGGTGGTGAAATCACCTCCTACAGCGCTGGAGTTATGGATTTACGTATCGTAAGAGCAAACCCTGTTGCTGTCAAAATAAATAAACCCGTGCTGCAGCTGAATGGCGTACCTGTAAAGCAAATAATAGTTAATAAAACACAGTAACAGTACAGTATAACAGTAGGACATACCTGCAAAGCAAACACAGTAACAAAAAAAAAAAAAATTACATTATAGCATAAATCACAGTAACAGTACAGTAAAACAGTAGAATGACATATCTGCAAAGCAAACACGATAAAACAAAGTAACAATAAAGCTACTTTCACACTGAGATGTTTTATAGGCATTTTAAAACTGCCTCTTCTACGGCTCCAGTGTGAAAGCCTGGGGCAGTGCACTTGCTGGACAGGAAAAAAATACACCGCTCCTAAACCGCCCCTGCCATTGAAATCAATGGGCACCGCTGCCGAAGCACTTGCAGGCACTTCGGCAGCGGAGCTTTTAACCCTTTCCTCGGCCACATGCGGGAGTTAAAAGCGCAACCGCTAGCGGGCGAAAAGCGGCACTATAACAGCGGTAAAGCGCCACTAAAATTAGCGACGCTTTACTGCTAACGCCCGCCAGTGTGAAAGCAGCATTAAACATTACAGTATAGCATAAAATACAGTAAAACAGATCAGAACAATAGAGAGAGAATAAGAAAACAACTATGTTTGGCTTTTTTATTTTATGAATTTTTTTTTTTTTTTACACTTTAATTATAACTGAACTTTCCAACTTAGGGTCTCTCAAAATGCGATGGCCATCTAACATCTTTACAAACCCTGTGTGAAAGTGTGCCCTAGAACTGTGCCGTGCTGTACCCTATTCGAATGCTCCACTAGTATGTGGTAGCGATGGAAACAGACCCTAAGGCAGAGACCAGGTTCGCCAGAACAGGAGGGACATAAATAGCGGGTGTTACACCTGTATCCGCGCTTGCTACAGACACTGCATCTTTTTTGGTGTGCTCGTTGGGTAGGGGTACCAGGAAAGACACCCTAAAAATGCCTCTCATGCAGCCGGCTCACTGCATCTGGGTTGTGAATTTGGGCCACAGCACCTGCTGGATACAGAAGTGCTGCGATAACCTCTTACTTGAATTTTGGGAAGGATCCAGTTCGTCTAGACACTTTGTATAGCACATAAGCGTTGTACAGAGTCAATTGGAATAAGTATACAGACACTCTTTTTATACCAGCGTCTGGCCTCACGGGCGACTAAGTACGGCCCCCATCATCTGGTCGTTGAAGTCCACCCCTCCCATTTTTCAGTTGTAGTCGTGGACACAGAGGAACTTCTCAACACCAGTTGCTGTAGTAATTTGGACTGCCGTACCTGGCTGAATGGAAGACAGAAAGAAAACATTCCATTTGTCCTTCCATCTCACTACAAGTAACTCATTGGACCTCAAGCAGGCTCTCTCTCCCAGACTAAGTTGGGCATTTGAAATAAATATATGTGATTCCACGCAAAAGGAAAAGAAATATGTAATAGAAAATGGAAATGCAGAAAAAAGGAGAGAATCAGGAGAACTGCTGCCTCTACTAATTACTCCCACCTGGGTGGGGTAAATGATTTGGAAAGAGTGAAGTAGATGTGGCACTGTTCATGTGATTCGTAGAATGCTAATCTAACTGAAAATTATATTAAATGTAAGTGATTTAATTCCGGTGACTCAATTGAGTGAGATGAAAATAATAATCTCTAATAGGTGTGTTCTCATACAACTGTGATTAAATAAAAACAACTAATAAATTGATATAAATGTGAATCCTAAAATAATCCAAACAACCTTGATATATAGTCACGTGCAAGAAAATATATAACACAAAAGTATAAAAATGGTGAACATAAATCCCAAATGAAGATTTAGGTAAAAATAAAAATAAAATTGAATAAGAATTTTAGTCCCGTTAGTTTGAATAGTTAGTATTCAATAAAGTACTTAGTGCTGGTGAAAAAAAAAAATCATATCAATATATAATAACACTGATCAGCATGCGTGACTTATCCGTGCTCCTATTGTGGCCGCACTCACCAGAATTTTCTTTCCCGCCTGGGGTATGAGGCATTCACAGTATTTGCCACTGTGTAGCACCCTAAAGGCTGGCCAGTCTGAGATGTTTTGGTGGTGTTCCACTCATGTACCATGCAAAGGAGAGAAGGACCCCAATAGTGTAATACTATTAAAACTTTTTATTCCAGTAAAAAAAATGTGCAAATGTACTCACACTTTGGCATAAACAATAAAGCATGTACTGCTGACACTAACGCCGACAACCTGAAGTGATGCAAGAATGTATGTTGACTCTGCCCTACGCGTACGCTCCAGATGATGTAAGAGTGATGAAACGCGTAGGGCGGAGTCAATGTACGTTCTTGCATCACTTCCGGTCGTCGGCATTAGTGTCAGCAATACATGCTTTATTGTTTATGCCAAAGTGTGAGTACATTTCCACATTTTCTTACTGGAATAAAAAGTTTTAATAGTATTACACTATTGGGGTCCTTCTCTCCTTTATATGGTACATGAGTGGAACACCACCAAAACATCTCAGACTGGCCAGCCTTTAGGGTGCTACACAGTGTCAAATACTTTGAATGCCTCATACCCCAGGCGGGGAAGAAAATTCTGGTGAGTGCGGCCACAATAGGAGCACGGATAGGTCACGCATGCTGTGATCACCTTCCAAAGAGGAAATTAGATCAGCGTTATATATATATATTATTTATTTTTTTCACCAGCACTAAGCACTTTATTGAACACTATTCAAACTAACGGGACTAAAGTTCTTATTCGAGTTTAATTTTATTTTTACTTATATCTTCATTTGGGATTCATGTCTACCATTTTTATACTTGTGTTATATATTTTCTTGCACATGACTATATATCAAGGTTGTTTGGATTATGTTAAGATTCACATTTATATCAACTTATTAGTTGTTTATATTTAATCACAGTTGTATGAGAACACACCTATTAGAGATTATTATTTTCATCTCACTCAATTGAGTCACCGGAATTAAATCACTTACAATTAATATAATTTTCAGTTAGGTTAGCATTCTACGAATCACACGAATAGCGCCACATCTACTTCACTCTTTCCTAAGTTGGGCATTTACAAGCCAGTGGGGGAAGCCCCGATGATTAGATTGCACTTGCCACATGCGTCAATTCCTGATTGATAGAGGTGTCTAAAAAGTGGCACGCTTGGATAAAAATTATCTACATATAAATGGTATCCATTTCCGAACCAGGGTAACACCAAGTCCCAAACAATCTTGCCGCTGCTCCCTATGTAGTCTGGGGAATTGGGGGCTCCAAGCTGCTATCTTTTCCTTCATAAACCAGAAAACTTCATGTATAGCCTGTTGCCCTGTCACAGAGCTTATACATCTTGACCCCATATCTGGCACGCTTGCTTGTTAGAAAACAAGACAACCAGAAAATTTAATCAGGGACTCATCAATGCAGACATCTTGATTGTGGATAAACAAGGCTTCAAATTTTTGGTTGAAGTGGTTTACGAGGTGCCGAATTTTATGGAGCCGATCATATCCAGGGTCACCCATTGTGCCCACAACCACTTTAAAGCGGAGCGCCATCCAAAAGTGGAAGCTTTGCTTATCTGCTTCCTCCCCTGCCCAGGGCAAGGATGCCAAACTGCAACCCCCCCATCCTTAGGGTTAGGGCCAGGGCACCTCCCCACCCATCTCTGCAATAAACCATTGTGCCCAGGCCAGGGCAGCCACCCCTCCTGCCCCCTTTTCCTGTGCAAGACACCTTATGGAGACAATGCACACTCAGGTCCACTAATGCCGCGTACACACGGGCGGACTTTTCGATGGACTAGGTCCAGCGGACTTTTTGAAGGACTTTCGAATGAACGGACTTGCCTACACACGATCAACCAAAGTCCGAGGGATTCGTACATGATGACGTACGACCGGACTAAAATAAGGAAGTTCATAGCCAGTAGCTGCCCTAGCATCAGTTTTTGTCCGTGGGATTAGCATACAGACAAGTGGACTTTTCGACCGGACTCGAGTCCGCCGTATAGATTTGAAACATGTTTTATTTCTAGGTCTGTTGGACTTTTGGGAAAAAAAGTCCACTGGAGCCCACACATGATCGGATTGTCCGCCGGAACAAGTCCCTCGAAAAGTCTGCGGCATTATTCTAAAGGCCAGGTGGACCCCACACCTCATAGTCAGCCAAAGCCATCCAACAAGTACTAGAAGAGGGGCCACACATTCTCCCTTTACACTAGAGCCACACACTACAATACACAAAGTACAGGTGAAGAGGAATAAATCAGAAAACATTGGTCCAGTGCTGGATTTTGTTTTGCCCAATAGGTATAATGATACTGAGGTACCAACTCTGACCTCTCCTCCTGTTTCCACATTCACTATTCTAGGACTACTATTCAGTCAGACAATTGCGGGCTAGCCCAGAGAATTGTATTGGTTTGTAGGGTCATTTCCCGCGCTGTACAGGTGAACCGTCCCCTTACGTACATCTCACCATCCACACACGTCTGAGGTATACCTAGCTGGGGTCAGGTGCTCGATTTTCCCGCCCCCTATATTTCCGCGATTCCATGAGCCCGCATCATAAGCCGAAGCCCCGCCCCTTCTCTCGTCTCACACTTGATGACTTGCACTACTCCGGTAGCCAGCCGCATTTGCCACACCTCTATTTCTCATTGGCTAGCCATTCACCTTGCAATGGCTCGCATCTTTTTCCCCCTTGCCTAGCCTCCTGCTCTGTTATTGGCCCGCACGCTGCCCCCTGATTGGCTAGCTGTCCCAGTGCGGCGTGTTGTTGTTGGGGAAGCAGTGAAGGGATTCCCGTTCCCCGGCATGTTCCCCGGGCCTCCCTGGGCGCCTCCTTGGACTCCAATGGGGGCGTTTAGCGGCTTAGGGCGCCGAGTACGGGGGAAGCCCTAGCGCTTGTCTGCATGCTGGAAATAGGAGGATGGGCTGCTCTCTGTGGGCCAAGGTGAGCGCTGTGTGGAGAGGGATGGAGAGGGAGGAGGAGTGTGTGATGGATGAGAAGATGGTGGGGAGGAGGATAAGCTCTGCAATGGTCCTTGTGATAGAGTTAGGACAGGTGTATACAGGAGCCAGGATCGGGGATCACAACCATAGGGACTTTCTCATGTCATGTCATTCAACTTCTTGTAAGTCAACCAGGACCTGTCATTAAAACAGATCACCTACATGTGTCATTTCCTTCACTTTCCTGATCCATACTGATATCTGACCTACTGTATATGACAGTACCAGATATTACAGATCACTGATGACCCCCCCCCCCCCATTAAACAAATCACCTACACGTGTCATTTCCTCCACTTTCCTGATCCATACTGACATCTGACCTACAGAACAATACCAGATATTACAGATCACTGATGACCCCCCCATTAAACAAATCACCTACATGTGTCCTTTTCCTCACCTGTGATCCATACTGATATCTGACCTTTAGAACAATACCAGATATTACAGATCATTGATGACCCCCTCCCCCCCAACATTAAACAAATCGCCTACATGTGTCATTTCTTTCACCCGTGATCCATACTGATATCTGACCTACATACAATACCAGATATTACAGAACATTGATAACCCCCCCATTAAACAAATCACCTACATGTGTCATTTCTTTCACCTGTGATCCATACTGATATCTGACCTATAGAACAATACCAGATATTACAGAACATTGATAACCCCCCCCATTAAACAAATCACCTACATGTGTCATTTCCTCACCTGTGATCCATACTGATATCTGACCTATAGAACAATACCAGATATTACAGATCACTGATGACCCCCCCATTAAACAAATCACCTACATGTGTCATTTCCTCACCTGTGATCCATACTGACATCTGACCTATAGAACAATACCAGATATTACAGATCATTGATGACCCCTCCCCCCCAACATTAAACAAATCGCCTACATGTGTCATTTCTTTCACCCGTGATCCATACTGATATCTGACCTACATACAATACCAGATATTACAGAACATTGATAACCCCCCCATTAAATAAATCACCTACATGTGTCATTTCTTTCACCTGTGATCCATACTGATATCTGACCTATAGAACAATACCAGATATTACAGAACATTGATGACCCCCCCATTAAACAAATCACCTACATGTGTCATTTCCTCACCTGTGATCCATATTGACATCTGACCTACATGACAGTACCAGATATTACAGAACATTGATAACCCCCCCCCCCCCCCATTAACCAAATCACCTACATGTGTCATTTCCTCACCTGTGATCCATACTGACATCTGACCTATAGAACAATACCAGATATTACAGATCACTGATGACCCCCCCCATTAAACAAATCACCTACATGTGTCATTTCCTCACCTGTGATCCATATTGACATCTGACCTACATGACAGTACCAGATATTACAGAACATTGATAACCCCCCCCCCCCCATTAACCAAATCACCTACATGTGTCATTTCCTCACCTGTGATCCATACTGACATCTGACCTATAGAACAATACCAGATATTACAGATCACTGATGACCCCCCCCATTAACCAAATCACCTACATGTGTCATTTCCTCACCTGTGATCCATACTGACATCTGACCTATAGAACAATACCAGATATTACAGAACATTGATGATCCCCCCTCCCCATTAAACAAATCACCTACATGTGTCACTTTCCCTCACATGTGTTCCATACTGATATCTGACCTATAGGACAGTACCATACATTAAAGATCATTGATGGACCCCCCATTAAAACAAATCACATACATGTGTCATTTTCTTCACTTTCCTGATCCATACTGATATCTGACCTATAGAATAATACCAGATATTACAGATCACTGATAACCCCCCCCCCCCCCCCCACATTAAACAAATCACCTACATGTGTAATTTCCTTCACCTGTGATCCATACTGACATCTGACTTATAGGACAGTGCCAGACATTACAGATCACTGATGACCCCCCCCCCCCTCATTCATCCAGCACCAAATTTTATTCTATACTTTATGGTCATCCTTTACCAGTCTGTGTACAGATCACATGTCCTCAGCTGTCGGGAGATATAGGAAATCTGGAAGAAACAAGGACACTTCTTCTTGGGGAGCGCTTGAGACTTTTTGTGAAATATTAGCAATGCCTAGCACACACAATGAGAATCTCAGATGAAAAATACCGCTTTTGAAGCGATTGTACGATAATCCGATCATCAGTACACAGCTTTCGAGAGCCGATCACGACAGTTCATCCAAAATTATCCGAAGGGACAAACACAAAAATGTTTCTCATATGATACCAGAATGAATGATTTTCATTTAATCAGTACAGTATTAGTCCAAAAAAATTTGGAAGACCTGGACCAAGCGTGCTCGGAAACAAAAGAATGCATTGCATCACTTCCGAAGTTGTATTCTGTCGTATGAGAATTTTCATAACTTTAGTAACCTCTTTATTTTCAATATGAGACTAGCATGCAAAAAATAAATAAAAAACGGACGATCATTCATCAGATATTCTCATCGTGTATACTAGGCTTAAGAATGTTTCTTCAAAATCTATTGGTAGTTACATTTAAAGCCAAACTCTGGACGCAATAAAAAAAAAAAAAAAGCACCCTTGCTGTGGGACCCCACACTGCAAGGGTTAAATGCTTGCTAATTCTAGGGGGTTGCAGAAGAGACCATATTACTTACCTTCTCCTCACTTCAGCAGCCACTTTTGATCCATGCGACCATCCACTGCAGCCACCTGTCTCCAGCATGTACAATATAGGAATTATAGCCCTGCTTTGTATCTGATGATGCAGAGACTCCGCCCACACACTGGAATTCAGGGAGAGGAGGAGATCAGAGAGTTAGGTGAGTAATACAACCCCCAGACCAATCATTTAACCCTTGCATTGGGGGAGGGAATCATCCACAAGGGTATTTTTTGTTTTGTTTTGTTGTGCCCAGAGTTGGGTTTTATAAGAGTTCTATGGTCAGCATACACTTTTTTTCATTTTATAACACCAGCATTGTAATAATATATATTTTTTGGCAATCCAATTCAAGCTTACTTGAAAATTTCTCCTTTCACGTTGTGAGTTCTGCCTGTCTTCTGGCCATCTCTTTTCACAATTTTCTGGATCCCTGCATACTTTGCAGCTTCTCCTCTGCTGTTTACTTTCAATTTATAAGGACTATATAATCCATGGTACCTTGCTGCCTGATCACATTGATTCCTGTACTGACTCCGCCTCCTGAAACTCCTCCCCTCAGCACCTTTGTAGTTTTGAAGGCAAGTTCTGTGAAGTGTGTGACACAACAGTGCCGACTCACAGGGCATAGTGATTGTGTCCAGGGTGGATAAAAATTAACGATTTTTTAAAAAAACTACCTTTTTTTTTATTTGAATCCATTTTTTTTTGATCGATTTTTTTTTTTTTTTTTTTAATAAAATGCGTTTTAGAGTAAAAATCTATCTAAAGATGGTTTTCTATTTAAGCTACATTAATAATTTAGAGCTTAGTTATGTAGCATGAGGCTGTATATTCTGCAATAGTTACGTTTTTGATAAACTCATTCAATAAATCCAAGCTCTGTAAGTTGAGATAACATGCATTGCATTGATGCATTCAGACAATTTTACAGTAACCATGAGATAAACCAAAGTTAAGGAATATTCCTTTATCCCATTGTTTTGAAAATCTATGTACACTAGAAACTGTGTGACTGAATCGTTTCTGATATTGCTCTTTTACTAACCAGACAGCTTAATTTTCTAAATAGGAAACCTTCATTTTATTTCCAAATATTAAAGACTCTAACAGCAAGAATAAGTCCTTACAGTTAAAGACCACCTGTCATTTCAGACCCATCATGGCAGCGCCTGTTGGTGGGCATCCACTCACCTGCTGCCGCCACGTCCCTCACCTTGTTGTGTCACTGCCGCATCACCAGCCCTCCCAGGAAAGTGAATGGGACTGTTGGTGAGTCAACAGCGGGCCAGAGGAGGAGCCGCTGCGGGACAGAGATGACAGTTGCTCTTTAAAAACTATGATTTAAATCAAGTCTGTTTACTATTGATTTGAATCATGATTTAAATCAAATCCACCCTGATTGTGTCACAGAATTCAAAGAAATAAATGAGTGGGGATCGTCACCAAAAAAAGTTTAAAAACTTCAAGATCGTTCAGCTTCATAGAAGTCGGCTAGAAATTATTTAAATATATTGTGGAGAGGAACATATGATCTTACATTTTGACCATTGATGCACTTTAACTGGGCTTGTTTTGTTGTATACGAGTATTTTCCACTTGGTATATTAGCCTTTTTTAACCTGGCTTCCTCCAGGGGTTGGTAGGGCTCATTTACACTTGCTGCAGACCTTGCTGCATTTGACAGATGGCTGGGAGGCAATATGGTGCCTCCATGCAGTCTATTTAAACCCTGTAAGCCCACACACCATCCACATGCATTGGTTGCAGTACAGCCCCATTAATTGCAGTACCACCCCCGAACGTGACAGGCGGCGTCATTTTTGCCACAGCATGTGCTCAACCTGCTGTGTTAGGTTAGAGGGAAGGCTGATAAAACCTCAGCTCAACTGCCTATTTTTACCATCCCCGGCCGCAAGTGTGAACAACGTTTTAGGGATTCCATGAGCAATGTCTGCCTCTCAGATCAGCTGCCACTGACAGCAATTCTCTTTTTGCTGTGAAGGGGGGATTCTTCCCATTGACCATCACACTTCTGTACTATTTGCTGTAGATCTCATACATTTTAGCAGGTTATTTCAAGGGCTCCTCCAAATGGTTGAGAAAGGCTGATCTATTACATATCCTGCATAAATGGGCACCTTTCTAAAAAAAAAAAAAAACTATACATATGTTTATAATGTGAATTTGACGAAAAGCACATTTATAAAGTTCACATTTATCAGACATTTTGTATTTATAATTGCGGTGAATGTGACCGTGAAAAGGAGGACACATATTTGCTGCTATAGTGAGGCTACTAACTGTGCTGACCGGAGCTCTCCATAGTGCTGGAACTAAATGCAGAATGTCTTTGCTAGTCTTTATTCCTGAAAATGCTAAATGCCTGTCATTCATGCTGAACTGGTGGTGCCAATACATTGAGTCACTGACCTGAAGAAGACCCGAAGAAAGCATGAAGAACAAGTGTCAGAACTTTACTTGCTGCATGCTTGTTACTGACACATAAACCATTGAAGCAGCCAAATGCTATTTTCAGATGGAAAGTCAGCAATGGCAGCCTCTAGTTTTCTATCGGTTTCAGGTGTCCTTGAGATTCTTGGACCTTAATCACATGGGCATACCTATGTTTACACCTGTGGATGGTCATCTTTGTCTAAGCAGGATGCACAGGTGTCCCATGATATCACACATTTGTCTTATAATTGTGGTAAATGTGGAAAGTTTGCATATTTTTGTACTGCTGTGTAGTGAGGCTACCAACTGTGCTGACCAGACCTTTCCATACTGCTGAAACTGTGGTCTTCTATTGTTTCAGCAGTTAGGGGGTTAATTTTATTTATTGTACTTTATTTATAAGACAGGCAAGTGGGTAGCTAGTATGCAGCTTGTGTGCCCTCCAGCATTGGAAATTAGATACAGTGAAAGGGATTGGCAAATGAAGGGTTATCTCTCCCAAAGCACTAGACCAAATACTGATAGACAGCGCTGTATGGCATGGTGCCTTTTCATTTAAATTGAACACCGCTGCACCACAATGGACCTGGGATGGTCCTACAGATCAAGAGTGCCTGCTGAAGTGAGAAGAAGGCTACTTTTTTGCAATGCATGTTAACAGGTGATGTAACGCACATTAAAGTGCATCTGATAACTCACCCTAAAGATACAAATTTGGCATAAAGAGCCTTGCTGGTACACTTCCTCTTGTCTGTGTGCTACTATTTAGAGGATTGCAGGAGTTTGATGTCAACACAAAATCAAGAATTTGTTTTTATATCTGGAGTATGCATGTTTTTACTTCTATAGTGAGGCTACCAACTGTGCTGACCGGAGCTCTCCATATTGCTGAAACAAAATGCAGGATGCCACTGTTGACCTTTAGCCCTCGATCACATTGAATGCGGCTTTGAAATCGTGCAACGTCATCTAAAATCGCAAAATTTCAAAGCCGCATGCCAGTGGTACTTTGAAGACGACAGTGCAGCTTCATGCATAGATGTCTATGCAAGTCGCACCCAAAATCGTCAAAAGTAGTGCAGGAATTACTTTTTCAAATCGATGCAGCATCGCACCGATTTGAACATGTCCATTACTAACAATAGGTTGCAACTTGTCATGTGATCTGTAGACTATTAAAGCAGCCAATCAGCTATAATTTTCAGAAGAAAGTCTGGCAGAAGCAAGAAATGGCAGCGTCTAGTTTTCTATCAGTTCAGGTCTCCTTGAAGTTGTTACACTTAATGCACATGAGCGTACCTATGCGTACACCTGTACGAAGGGCCGTCTTTGATAGCGTGTGATGCCCAGGCTGTCCCATATCTGAGCATTGGGATGCCACGGCTGCATGGACACAGCTGCTTCTCCCTATTTGAGAGGCGTGTGGTTGCATGTCCCAAACTCAGACTTTATTCTGCACGGCTGTCCTGCTTGACAAACAGGTTCACTACAATGAACACCGAGCATCCGGCATGTCCTTGAATCTGGATGAGTGATTTTGTATGCACTTTTTTGTTTGAATATTTATGTTTATTTTTATTCTGTACATTATAAATTGAACACCACTTTAGTAAGGAAATGCAGGCAGTCTGTCTCAATTCAGATTCATTTCCACTAGCTATAAAGATCTATTTTGAGTCTTTTGCTTTCAAACTCTTTCACTGTCGGATATAAATATATAGGTTAAATAGATTCATATGTCAATAGCAAATTGTGCCAAATGTATTTCAAATATTTTTAGTTATATTACAATATGAAATTACTAATTCACAGTTATACTCAGATTACACCAAATATAGGTACAGCGCAGTCCATTTTTTGGCCACAATCACCTATTTCATATGTGTGTCAATATTTTTATGCCAAGTCTTGAATTATTTTAGAATATTGGATTTTAAATGTTTCATGTTTTAGGGCTGTTAATTTGTTATGGACTAATACAGCTTGTTTGTTTAATATGTATTGAATATTATTATACATTTTGGTGTGAGATTGGTTTATGGGCATTGTTTACTTTTTGCATTATGTTTTTTGCCTGTTGTTGTTTTTAGTTAGCTCCCAGAAAGATGCATGAGGATTTGTTTTACCTCTAACAACTGACTTTCAAGCTGGTCTTTAACGAGTCCCAGCTGACCACTGTAGACGTAGGCATCGTGGAGTAATTCATTCTCAAAATTCGTAGCAGGAGCACTGATATTGTTCAACTCTCCCATAAGCTTAGCCTGCTCATTCTCCCCAGTAGTGATTTTGCTTTGTAATCTCCAATGTAAACACTAAGCAGATGAGAAAAAAATGAAAAATAAAAATATATATATATATCTCACCTTCTCAGTGATAAATATATAAAACCCATAAAGCCTGTAAGAAAAACCATGTCAGCAGTAGCTTTGGTTTGTTTATAGCATGTTACTGATGTGCTGTTTTCTTCCTGCAGTTTAAGAGGATGTTAAATAGAGAACTGACACACTTGTCTGAAACAAGCCGGTCGGGAAATCAGGTGTCTGAATATATATCTAGTACCTTCTTAGGTAAGCATTTTGATGTCACAAATATGATTTCCATTATTCTTTTCTGATTATCAGCACTGCTGTACCAACAAGCAAAGTCCTTCATGCATTCTATGCATGAAGGTAAAAAACCTTCTGTGTGCTGCCCCCCCCCCTTTAACAATACTCACCTGAGCCCTCTCTTGATCCAGTGATGTGCACTAGAGCCTCGACTGTCCTTGTACTCCCTTTTCTCATTGGCTGAGACAGCAGCAGGAGCAATTGGCTTCCACTGCTGTCAATCACAAGCAGTGAGCCAATGAGGAGAGAGTGGGGGGCAGGGCCGAGCCGCAGCTCTAGGTGTCTTATGGCTACCACTAGAGTGCCTAGTGCCCTGTCCTTGGTTGACAGCTAAGCCAACCTTTGGAAATAATAAAAAAAAAAATGTCCCTACCTTAATCACATGCTAACCCTATGTATCATTATGTTTGGATCAAACCAGTATGTGTGTGTTTGTGCATATATTTGGTTTTAATTAGTTTGAGGGAGAAAACCAGAGCACCCAGAGCAATACAGACTTCATGCAGAAGCTCAGTTGAGCCTTGAGCTGCAAAACCTGACAAGTCATCAAGTTTAAGTTTGTTCTCTGCTAAGGATGTGTTACAGTAAATTATCTTCCTTTTATAGAAATTATGCAATAACCAGGGGTGAAAATGATGTATACTTAATTCACAGAGCCAGCTTTCTTTAATGTGACCCTTTCTCTATAGCAGTATTTATGGAATAAAAAAGTGTGCATTGTAGTATGATCTTACACTTGTTTCATTTTTAACGCAGGCTTAAAATCTGTGCCTGAAATTACTGTGTATTCGGATTAACAATATCCCTTTTTGATGCATATGATGCTTACCGGAACATATGATGCTAACTGGGGTAGCACTTTGAGACCCATTTAGACCTCTCTGCATAGAGTAACACACATTGTATATGTTTTTACACATTAACAATTCATGTGGGTGATTGAGATTGTTTTTATACATGAATTGCATTTTCCTTGTTTGCTGGGTAAAACAAGTGTGAACAATTCTTACTGTATTCAGGTATTTTTCGTTCTTTTTTTTTTTTTTACCTAAATGCTGGTGTATGGTTTGCTATGGCCCCATGTATACAGTTTAGTAAAGATCAGTAAACTTGCAATGCATTTAAATCCATAAAATCTAAATCCTGTGTACGGATTATATTTTATTTTGTATGCATGTAAAAGTTGGGGGTACCCCTACATGCCTATAGCACAAATGTTCTGTATTAGAGCATAGGAGCCACCTGCGTCCTAACAATGAAGGAAGCTAAGTGGCAGTGGGGTCCTGTGTTCCAGCAATGGAGGACACTGGACATTAGGTGACTTTGGCTACCTGTGTCCTAGAAACCAATAGGCTGCACTAAAGTGATTGTCAAGGCATATTTATTTTTGTGTTTAAATAATAAACTTGTCATACTTACCTGCTTTGTGCAGTGGTTTTGCACAGAGCATCCCCGATCCTCCTCTGCTTGGTCCCTCCTGTCAAGTGTCCCCACAGCAAGCAGCTTGCTATGGGGCACCTGAGCAGGCTCGCTCCCCGAGCCGCAGCTCTGTGTGTCTATTCACACACAGCCGCGGCTCGGCCCCGTCCCCTGTTCTCTCCTCTTTGGCTCACTGGCTGTAATTGACAGTAGTGGGAGGCAGTGGTTCCTGCTGTTGTCTCAGCCAATGAGGAGGGAGAGATCTGGGAGAGTTGAGGCTCTTGTGCACATCGCTGGATCGAGATGGGGCTCAGGTAGATATTGGGGATGCTCGGGGCTGCTGTTGCTGGCACAGGCAAGGTTTTTTACCATCATGCAGAGAGTGCCAGTTATTATACTGGAAATTTTCAGCTGGGACCAGTTTAGAGTGTGGAGCTCATGGCTGCACTCAATACCAGTATATAATGCAATACGTTGAAGCAACAAAAATGAAAAGCTTTCTTTGTATTTCTCGTTTGTTCATTGACAGACACAGCTCTTCACATTCTTGACCGTAGGGTTATATCGCCACCTTCAGGAGTAGGACTAGATAGAAACAAGAACAAGCACAGCACCGCCTATGGGCAGTCCCAACTGGTAGTAAACCCCCTCTCTGCTATAGGCAACCCAATTTTTTTCTACCTAGTCTACGAGTAAGGACCTGGCTCCCTACTGGGAAATGTGGTTCCATAGTTTGTCTGTTTTTTTTTCTTTTTATTCTGTGTTCCCACCCATCATTGTGGCACTGCTTTTGGACATCCCTATGGTCAAGAAGCTGTGAGCTGTGTCCATCAATGAACGAAAGAGAAAACTGGATTTTTTTCTAGTCACCGTAAAATCCCTTTCTCTGAGTTAATTGACGGACACAGCACCCACCCCTCCTTTTTTTGTTTGTACTGCTTTGTAACGAACTGAGCTGCCTATAGCAGAGAAGGGGTTTACTACCAGTTGGGACTGCCCGTAGGAGGTGCTGTGCTTGTTCTTTTTTTCTGCCTAGTCCTACTCCTGAAGGTGGCGATATAAACCTACAGTCAAGAATATGGAGAGCTGTGTCCGTCAATCCAGCTCGGGAGATACACACTCATGTTGAGCTGTCTTTATGAACGTAGCCTTCGGAATTGTTGCTGTAACTTGCTCCCAAGCAATTCATTGTGTTTAGCTTGTTGAGGAACATTTTTGGCAGGTACAAGTTTATCAAGTCACAGTGCCTGGGAAAATGTGATTTAGGAAGGGGCATCATTTTTTTACCTAATTGTTTCCACCAGAAAAACAGCATGAAGTGGAAATTCCCTCTCCAACTACAAAGGAGAAGGAAAAGAAGAAGAGACCCATGTCCCAAATTAGTGGTGTGAAGAAGCTGACTCATAGCTCTAGCTTGACTATCTGCAGTATTCCACGGTTTGGAGTAAAGACTGACCAGGAAGAACTCCTGTCAAAGGTAACTATGAACCCATGGGTAATTCATCACATTGTTCTGTTTTAGGTTTACATTGTAGCGTATGGCAGTGGTGAAGTCTTTCGCTGATTATACATGTCTCCTTTTAAAGCTGAAATTTAATGATTTATTTATTTATTTATTTTAATCGGCACAATTATTATTCATCTTGAGGCTGAATCTAACCTTTTGTGTATGAATCTCATTGCCTCTTGTGTTACAGGAAATAGAAGAAGCTAATAAATGGGGTCTTGATATATTTAAGGTAGCTGAATATTCTGGAAATAGGCCTTTAACCGTCATCATGTATGGAATTTTCCAGGTAGGAATGTACAAATACCATCATTAACCCATGCCATATAATTAAAGCTGTTTTCCACTACTTTTTAGTACTTTTCGATTCTAATCCTACTCCACAGATACACGCTCATTGCAACCCCTCCCTTCTATTTTGATCATGGTTGATAGATATATATATATATATATATATATATATATAAAATATATATTCTCACAAAAGTGAGTACACCCCTCACATTTTTGTAAATATTTTATTATATCTTTTGTACAACTTGTCTAACAGTATAAATTTGCTGTCCCCTCAAAATAACGTAACACACATCCAATAATGTCTAAACCGCTGGCAACACCCCTAAGTGAAAATGTCCAAATTGAGCCCAATTAGCCATTTTCCCTCCCCAGGTGTCATGTAACTCATTAGTGTTACAAGGTCTCAGGTGTGAATGGGGAGCAGGTGTGTTAAATTTGGTGTTATTGCTCTCACTCTCTCATACTGGTCACTTATTGTTCAACATGGCACCTCATGGCAAAGAACTCTCTGAGGATCTGAAAAAAAAATTGTTGCTCTACATAAAGATGGCCTAGGCCAAGGTTGTCCAAGCTTTTTTTTTTGCCTGACATCCTTTGAACCTTTAAAATTAAATGCAAATGAACGGAATACTTTTCATTTCGTCACATGGATGACAAATCTAAACACTAACTAAATAACACTGCCTTTCATATCTGAAGGCCAGATGAAAAAAACATTTCCAGGAAGCTGAAATATATGTCAGGAACATTGTAAAGTACATTACATATTATTGGAACATAACACCAAGTGTATACATGTTGTGTCCAAATATATTTATAACTGATTTAGACCAACTGACATTACCTGAGATTTTACAATGTATGCATCTCAATTGAAAAAAACTTGCCTGCACTAATGTGAAGGGTGAAACTGAGATCTGAACTGCAGCACATAGGCTATGTCTGGTTCAAAGACAGTGGTTTTGATGCGCAAAATGTCACGCAGGTGAGAGTCGCTTAGTCTTGTCTTTACGCGGTTCTTGTTAAAGTTCATAGCAGAGAATGTCTTCTCACACAAATATGTTGAGCCAAACAAGCTCAGCTTTTTCTTAGCCAGGTTCTCTTCAGTTGCAGCAAAGATGAATTGCCTGCCTTTGTGGCTGTGTGTGGTGGAGACACAGCGCAGGGAGAAGGAACGCACCAAATCCCGCGATGTCCAAGAGAAAGCCGACTTAGGACGTGCAGTCCTGCGGCGTTGAGAAATCCGGAGATTCCAGGGGTCCTGAGCGGCACTCGGGGATTTACTGGGGGCCACAACAGATTTTACCAAATTACCTGTGGGGCCGTATTAATACGGAACACGGGCTGCAGTTGGCCTTCGGGCCGGACTTTGCTCACTTTTGTTGCCAGCGGTTTAGACATTAATAGCTGTGTATTGAGTTATTTTGAGGGGACAGCAAATTTACACTGTTATACAAGCTGTACACTCACTACTTTACATTGTAGTAGTGTCAGTTCTTCAGTGTTGTCACATGAAAAGATATAAAATATTTACAAAAATGTGAGGGGTGTACTCACTTTTGTGAGATACTGTATGTGAGTATTGATGTATCTGTCGTCCTTGGCTTGAGGAAGAGCTTGTTGCCCAAAGCGCTCTCTCTCTCTCTCTCTCTCTCTCTCTCTCTCTCTCTCTCTCTCTCTCGTAAGAAAGAGGGGGGGGGGGATGGGCATAGGTTCATGTAAAGGATTTTTAAGTCCTCAGTCTTTCATGCCCCTCTCAGTCGTTGACACGCTGTCACATATTGGGCAGCAATTTTTACCGTTGGCTCCTCTTCCCTCAGTAGAAATTGGAGTTTTCTCTTCTATAGAATTGAAGTCTGGGTGGAAAGTCTCTGGAAGTGAGTGTCCCTCACTGATGAGTACTTTGGGCAATGTAGCAGGAAGTGGTCCTCATCCTCCAGGACCCCCTGGTCACATTGCTGGCACAGTCTATTCTCCCTGGGCTTGTAGGTCTGCCTGTGCTGTCCTAATTCGATTTCCAGGCTGTGGGCGCTCAGTCTGTACAGGCTCAGGGTCTGTCTGTCTTTGGGGTCTTGTAGCACCTCCAGGTATGGGGCCAGTTTGTAGTCTCTCTGCAATGACTGGTAAAAAGTTAGTTTTTTGGAGTTTGTTAGCTCATTTCTCCATTCTCCAACATGTTTTTCTTTGGAGTCATTGATTATGTTTTTTTATTTGAGATTTTGTCAGGCCGCATTGTTGAACATTTGGGATAGACAAGGTGTTGATGAGTTGTTGCAGGCCACACGGCTTGGACTGGTCTTTTCTGTTCAGTAAGGCTTTATGGTGCTATGAGTTGGGACTGCTGTTTTGTAGGTGGTCCCAGTATGATAGCGCCCTCTTCTGTACTGCGAGAAGTAAGGGAAATCTGCCCAACTCAGACCGGCAAGCACTGTTGGAGGTGCTCCGATGGACTTGGAGGTGCTTGCAGAATTCCAGATGGAATATTTCTGTTTTTGCCATTTGGATTGGTCTGGGTAGGTGGACAGGACCACAAACTTCACTGCCATAAAGAAGAATTGGGGTGATGACGCTATCAAATATTCTGATCCAGACCCTTACTGATGGTTTTAGGTGGTACAGCTGTCTCCTGATGGCATAGAAGGCTCTGCATGCCTTGTTTTCCCTCCTATTACACTCTCTAATACCGCGTACACACAATTGGTTTTCTCATCGGAAAAAGATATGACGGCTTTTCCGATGGGATTCCGCTCAAGTTTGCCTTGCATACACATGGTCACGCAAAAGTTCGCTGAAATTACGACCGCCAAGAACGCGGTGACGTACAACACTACGACGAACTGAGAAAATTACGTTCAGTGCTTCCGAGCATGCGTCAAATTGTTTCCGAGCATGCGTAGGGATTTTGCGCGTTGAATTGCCACAGATGATTGCAGGTTTTTGGTGGTGAAGTTTTGCTTTTTCCTTTTAAGGATTTGTTTGTATTTTTTCTGTAGGGTGCCATGTGCTATCCTTAGGTCAGTGTTGTCAGGGTCTCTGTGTTTGTTATTGGAGACTGTCCGTGAGGTGTTCCTTAATGCTTTGCTTTCTTTGTCGAACCATTTATTGGATTGTTTGTTGGATGGTTTCTTGTAGTTGGCTTTTCTCAGCTGGGCTGTTTCTGCAAGGGTGTGTAGTATTTTATGGAAGTCCTTTGCTGCCTGGTTCACGCCTCGTGGGCTTATCTCATAGCCGTTGTTTTGGAAGTTTTCAAGCTGTTTCTTAATGTCAGGTCTGTCAGTTACCTCTCTCTCACCCCCCCTCTCTCTCTCTCTCTCTCTCTCTCTCTCTCTCTCTCTCTCTCTCTCTCTCTCTCTCTCTCTCTCTCTCTCTCTCTCTCTCGTTCACCCCCTCTCTCTCTCTCTCTCTCTCTCTCTCTCTCTCTCTCTCTCTCTCTCGTTCACCCCCCTCTCTCTCGTTCTCCCCCTCTCTCTCCGCCCCCCTCTCGCTCTCTCCCCCGCCCCCCCTCTCTCTCTCCCCCGCCCCCCCCCCTCTCTCTCTCTGCCTCCCCCTTCTCTCTTTCTCCGCCTCCCTCTTCTCTCTTTCTCCGCCTCCCTCTCTCTCCTCCTCCCCCCCTCATTCTCTCTCTCTCTCCCCCTTCCCTCTCTCTCCCCCTCTCTCTCCCCCTCTCTCTCCCCCTCTCTCTCCCCCCTCTCTCTCCCCCCTCTCTCTCCCCCCTCTCTCTCCCCCTCTCTCTCCCCCTCTCTCTCCCCCCTCTCCTCCCCCTCTCTCTCCCCCCTCTCTCTCCCCCTCTCCTCCCTCTCTCCCCCCCTCTCTCTCTCTCTCTCTCTCTCTCTCTCTCTCTCCCCCTCCCCCTCTTTCTCTCCTCCCCCTCTTTCTCTCCACCCACCTCTCTCTCCACCCCCATCTCGCGCTCTTCTCCACCCCCATCTTGCGCTCTCTCCACCCCCATCTTGCGCTCTCTCCACCCCCATCTTGCGCTCATCGCTTTCTCTCTCCCCCCCTCTCTCTTCCTCTCTCTCTCTTCCTCCCTCTCTCTCTCTCTCTCTCTCTCTCTCTCTCTCTCTCTCTCTCTCTCTCTCTCTCTCTCTCTCTCTCTCTCTCTCTCTCTCTCTCTCTCTCTTTCTCCCCCTTCCCGTTTTCTCTTTCTCCCCCCTCCCCGTTTTCTCTTTCTCCCCTCTCTTTCTCTCCACCCCCATCTCGTGCTCTCTCTCTCTCTGCCTCTCGCTCTCCCTCTCTCTGCCTCTCGCTCTCCCTCTCTCTCTCCCCCCTCTCTCTCTCTGGCTCTCACTCCCCTCTCTCTCTCTCTCCCCTCCTCTCTCTCTCCCCTCCTCTCTCTCTCACTCACTCACCCCCCTCCTCTCCCCCTCCTCTCTTCTCCCCTCCCTCCCCCCTCTCTCTCTCTCCCCTCCCCCCCCTCTCTCTCTCCTCCCCCCCTCTCTCTCCCCTCCCCCCCCGCCCTCTCTCTCTTCCCGTGCAGTGCGATTTGACAGCCCATTTATTTCAATGGGCTGAAAATTGCACTAGAACGCGAGAAAAAGTAGCACATGCACAAAATGCGCCACACCAAGCGCATGATACTGCAGTATCGCGCGATTTGGTGGTCCACAACACACTGTTTTGATCTGTGTTTGGGGGTGCCATTAACAATACAATGTGTGAATCAGCCCTAAGGCAGATGGCAAGGCTCAGAGAAAAAGGAAAATGAAGCAAAGATGGGTACATCCCCCTAACATCCCAGCATCTAACTAAAGGGATATTTTGTCCTGACGTATGAAGAAAGCAGAACCTATCCTGATATATTTACAACTTTACCAGAATGTCAGTATCCATCCTTTTGAAAGCTTACTGATTATTGTTAGACTATGTCTACAGAAAATGAATACAAACCTGAGGATGAATGAGAACCAACATTTCAGGAAGGAAAAGGGGAAGTGTGTCATTTTCTCCTTCTAAATTGCACCCACAGCTAAATGCAACTCACGTTTAGCTGCAAATAAAAAAAAAAGCTGACCCTGGATGCAGCACTTTTTTTCTTTTCTTAAATGCAGCTAGACTGTATGCCACTAAACTTTGCTAATGGGTATGCATGAATACCATGATTACTTTGCATTGTGTAAATCCAGCTGTTTTTAGAAAAGTCTTCCATATGCCTGTGTGAATGTTGCTTCAGGCCCTTTTCACACTGACAAACTTTTGCTGCGTTTTTACCTTGCTAATAAAATATTTCCCTTTAAATACTATGGGACTCTTCACACCATTACACTGCAGATGCATCCTGCATGCTGCTTCTTTGGTGTGGTTTTCAAAACCACACCAAAACCGCAGCTCCCCATTGAAATTATGGAAAATCGTCCGAAATGCACCGCTGTTGCTTTTTTTGGTGCATTTTTATTTATTTATTTTGAGGAACATGTCCATGTTTTACAGGTGCATACCAACCAGAAAATACTTTTATCTTTAGTGCCAAGTGTGCTTGAGCAATTACGATGTTAATGTTGCTGTGAGTTAATGAAAATTTAAGAGTGTGAATTGATGTACTGTAGGTGTGTTGCTAAATTTATTATATCTTATGTGCAGAGCTTTCATAGTTTATAGCAGTGGTCGCCAAACTCCGGCCTGTGGGCTAGATGTGGTCCTCTGCATGCCTTTATCTGGCCATTGGGAATTCCTCCCACTGATATGAAGTGCTGTTCCTCCCACTGACATGGATGATGGGGCACTATTTCTTCCACTGATACCAATGATGGGGCATTATTTCTTCCACCGATTTTAATGATGGTGTACGATTTCTTCCACTGATACCAATGATGGGGCATTATTTCTTCCACTGATATTAATGATGGTGTACGATTTCTTCCACTGATACAAATGATGGGGCACTATTTCTTCCACTGATACCAGTGATGGGGCACTAGTTCTTCCACTGATACCAATGATGGGGCACTTTTTTCCAATGATGGGCACGATTTCTTCCACTGATAACAATGACTGGACACTATTTCTTTCACTGATACCAATGATGGGGCACTATTTCACTGATGCCAATGATGGGGCACTATTTCTTCCACTAATACAAATGATGGGGCACTATTTCTTCCACTGATACCATTGATGGGGCACTATTTCTTCCACTGATACTAATGATGGGACACTATTCCTTCCACTGATGGGGCACTATTTTGTCCACTGTTGGGGCACTATTTCGTCCACTGATACCACTGATGGGGCACTATTTTGTCCACTGATGGGCACTATTTCGTCCACTGATACCAATGATGGGACACTATTTCTTCCACTGATACGGATGATGGGGCACTATTCCTTCCACTGACCCCAACAATGGGGCATTATTCCTTCTACTGACATCAACGATAAGGCATTGTTCCTATCACTAATATCCATTATGGGGCACAATTCCTCCTCCTACTGACCACAGGCGCAATGTAATTTTTTAACTCCCACTGACCACAGTCCAGTCCCTCTAAAGTCTGAAGGACAGCAAACTGGCCTTTCTTTAAAAAGTTTGGAGACCCCTGATCTATAGAAACATTGACGTATATGCCTTCATGATTAAAGCTCGACTATTTTTTAAGGAGCATTTGAAAAAAATTTGGATTAATAATTGCTGGTTTGCCTCTCAGGAAAGAGATCTTCTGAAGACCTTCAGAATTCCTTCAGATACTTTCATTACATACATGATGACACTGGAGGATCATTACCACTCAGATGTCGCTTACCATAACAACATCCATGCAGCAGATGTGGCACAGTCAACCCATGTTCTTCTGTCTACCCCTGCACTGGAGGTCAGTGTTTTTTCAGCGTTTTGTGAATATTCTATATTTATCATTAAAGTAAACCGGGCATCACTAAATGGCGACCCACGGTCCAGGTCCGGCCCCAATCGCTCTCACCCGGACCGCAGTGGTCGCGCCATTAAGAAACCTGTTCTTCTCTCAGCTGTCACGCTTCAATCTTCGTAGAGCTGACAGCCAGAGGCGGGACAGTTCTGGAGGGAGGGTGCGAGCTGCCTGAGGTAAACAAACCAGGTATGATGATGGAGGGCGGTCCAAGCAACCAATCACCAGCCTGCAGCTTCCGTCCTCCATTCAGATCTGCTGTACCTCCCATCCTCCCATCTGTCTAAGGTAGGGGAGATGTAATGTGGGAAGGGGGAGAGGTACTGCAATGATAGAGGGTGAGTACTGTAATGTGTGTGGGGGCTCAGTACTGTAATGTGGGGGGGGGTTAAGGTTGAGTACTGTAATGTCGGGGGGGGCTGAGTACTGTAAAGAGGGGGCTGAGGACAGTAATGAGGGGAACTGAGCACTGTAATGGGGTGCTCTCAGGACAACAATGTGGGGGGGGGGCTGAGGACTGTAATGTGGGGGCTAAGGACAGTAATGTGAAGGAACTGTATACTGTATTGGGGGGGCGGAGGACAATGTGGGGGAGCTGAGGTCAGTAATAGGGGGGCTGAGTACTGTAATGGGGGGGCCGAGCACAGTAATGGCTAAGTAATGTAATGGGGGCGCTGAGGACAATAATGTGAGGCACCTGAGAACAGTAGTGGAGGGACTGGGGACTGAGGATTGTAATGTGGGGGGGGGGGGTGGCTGAGGACAATAATGTGGGGGAGAAGCTTTAGAAACTGGCTGTATTTTTTGCATAGTTCAGTTCAATACCAGTTTAGAAATGGTACTAAAATAAATGGTAGGTGTCTAGAAAATGACAACACATTTTAGCAGTGCCAGTACACAGTAGAAAGTGCAAAATCACAGGATATGACATCAAATGACATTGTTTGTACTATTTTAGAACTTGCACCTTTAATGAAATTAAATAAATGAAATAGAACCTGTCAGGATAGAAATATAGAATCTGCCGTTTTCTTTTTTTAAGTTTGAGAAACACTGGTCTACAGCAGTGGTCCCCAAACTGCGGCCCTTTGCTTGCCTTTATCTGGCCCTTGAGGCATTATTCTTGCCACTGACACCAAAGATGGGGCATGATTCCTTCCACTGACAACAAAATGCGCTTTTGATGCCTAAAGCCCCATACACACGATAGGACTTTGTACAAACTTTCCCTTGGATTTTTGTACAAAGGGCGTTGGCCAAAAGTTTGTCTTGCATACAGACGGCAGGATTTTTCCAGCCAACTTTCACCAAATCACGTGGTTTTTCAGCTCTTTACCACCACCCTTTGGTCAACTCCTGTATTTTTGTCTGATATTGTGTCAATCTCGCCACTTTTATTGGCGAGATTGACACCTTGCGAGCCGGGTTCCCACTGGTGCAGGGATCCGAGTTGGATCCCCACCAATGTCAGGCACTGTGTTTGGTATGAATCTTGAGGGGAAACTTCACGCCAAATTTTGAATAAAAAATCGGCATGGGTTCCCCTCCAGGGGCATACCAGGCCCTTAGATCTGGTCTGGATTTTAAGGGGAACCCCCTACGCTGAAAAAACAGCGTGGGGGTCCCCCCAAAATCCATACCAGACCCTTATCCGAGCACGAAGCCCGGCCGGTCAGGAAAGGGGGTGGGGACGAGCAAGCGCCCCCCTCCCCTCCTGAGCCGTACCAGGCCGCATGCCCTCAACATGGGGGATGGGTGCTTTGGGGTAGGGGCGCCCCCGTCTTCTCCCGGTGTCTGGATCTTCTGCCGGCTCCTCCGCTATCTTCTGCCGCTCTTTTGCTAGCGGTGGCCCGGACATCTGGATCGTCTTCTTCCCTCTTCTCTTCCAAAGATGTTGACACAACGCTCTCTCCGGCTGTAATGCTGTCTGTGCGCTCTGCTATGACTTATATAGGCGGTGACCCCGCCCCCCTATGACATCACAGTCCCGGGGCATGCTGGGACTGTAAGGTCATAAGGGGGCGTGGTCACAGGATGACATGACCACGCCCCCTTATGACCTCACAGTCCCAGCATGCCCCGGGACTGTGATATCATAGGGGGGCGGGGTCACCACCTATATAAATCATAGCAGAGCGCACAGACAGCATTACAGCCGGAGAGAGCGTCGTGTCAACATCTTTGGAAGAGAAGAGGGAAGAAGACGTCTGAAAAGACCAGGCTCCTCCGCTAGCAAAAGAGCGGCAAAAGAGCAGAAGGAAGAAGGCACCGGAGAAGAACCAGAGAACGCGGAGACGACACCGGAGAGAGGGAGAAGAGGCCTGAGAGATCCCCGAAGTCGGCAGAAGACCCCCGGAGCTGCCTAATAAATTACTTTTAAAACCTGTGTAGTGTGTTTTTTTTTTTTTTTTTTTTTTTATTGACACTTTATTTCCCTAGATGAATGGGTAGGGCTACCACGTACCCCATACTCATTCACATTGGGTAGGGGGGCGAGATCTGGGGGCCCCATTATTAAAGGGGGCTCCTGGATTCCGATAAGCCCCCCCACCTGCAGACCCCGACAACCAACGGCCAGGGTTGTCGGGAACAGGCCCTTGTCCTCATCAACATGGGGACAAGGTGCTTTGGGGTGAGGGGGCCGCAGGGCGCCCCCTCCCCCAAAGCATCCACCCCCCAAGTTAAGGGCATGCGGCCTGGTACGGCTCAGGAGGGGGGGCGCTTGCTCGTCCCCACCCCCTTTCCTGACCGGCCGGGCTGCGTGCTCGGATAAGGGTCTGGTATGGATATTGGGGGGACCCCCACGCCGTTTTTTCGGCGTAGGGGGGTCCCCTTAAAATCCATACCAGACCTAAGGGCCTGGTATGCCCCCAGAGGGGAATTCCCTCTCGCGCTTGCCACAATAGGAAAATGTGTTTTTCCTATTGCAGCCAGCGCGAGATGTACAGTACCCTGTCGCCGAGAACCAGCGCGATGGGTTCGCGCTGGAAACATTCTCGCGGCCGCTACTGTAGTTTGTACAAAAGTCCGATGCTTTTGTGTACACACGATCGGACTTTGCTTCATCTGACTTTTGTTGCCAGAAAGTTTGTCCGTTTGCACAGCCAACAAAAGTCCGATGGAAACAGAAAAAGTTTGTCCGATGGAGCGTACACACGGTCGGATGTTGCTCCAAAACAGCTAATTTGCATGTTTGTTGTCAAAAAGTCCGATCGTGTGTACGGGCCTTTACAGTACTTTTTTGATGCAGTCCAGTACTTTTTTCCCCCCTTTTTTCTTAACCTTAAATAAGGACATGTGTGTTCCAGTGCATTTTTGGTGTGTTTAGGTGCATTCTGGTGCGTTTTTGATTCGTTTTGCTGCGTTCCAGTGCAGGAAAAATTCAAAATGTTCTACTTTTTTTTCTGGAACTGAAAAGCCCTGGAACTGACTGCACCGGTATGAACTATACCAGTGGAAACCATATAACCTACTTTCCATGTGTTTTTAATGCAGAAATAAAAACGCACTGGACTGCATGCCGTGTGAACTGGCCCTTAAAGCATATCTATGATCAAAATGTAAAATCATATATTTATCTTAACACTGAATTTCAATTATTTCCAGCCTACTCATATTAGCCTCCTAATGCTGGCGCCTCCTGGCCCTTTACGAGGTTTCTGATGCCGGGAGGCGGGGCGGGGTTTCTGATCATGTGACTGGCTGTCACAGCAGTCACATGACCGGAAAGCTCCCGATCGCATATAGAGTTAGCCGCCGGTAACTGTGCTGGGAGTGCGCAGGGCGTGCACTCTCGGAGCAACACTGTTTTCATTCTAGTACACATATATGCAGCTGCTTGACGTTAAAGCCCACTCGCCGAGAGATCACATATATGCGCACTGCAGGTGTGAAGGGGTTAAACTGAATGATCTTGAAGTATTAAACTTACTCTGTGAAGATCCCTACACGATTACTTTCTTATATTCTGTGAAATATATTCACTATGCCTTGTGAGTAGGCATTGCTGTGTCACAGATTTCACAGAGCCTGCCTTCTGAACTACAGAGGTGATAAGAGGAGAAGTTTCAGGAGGTGGAGACAGTGCAGGAATCACAGCTTGCAGGCGGGGGGGGGGGTCATACCACACTGCCAGCACTGTAAAAGTCATCACTTTAACATGACAGCTGAGAGCTGGCTAAACAAAACGACTACTGCCATGAGCTTGTTTGAAACACTTCGCTCTCTAGACTACATTGTAAGTCCAAAGAAACAAAGTAGTTAAAAGCTTTTAGCAATATGTAGGATATATATATATATATATATATATATATATATATATATATATATATATATATATATATATATATATATATATATATTAGAGCTGCACGATTCTGGCCAAAATGAGAATCACAATTTTTTTGCTTAGAATAAAAAGATCATGATTCTTGCGACCTAAAATCTTTCACATTATACAAAAAAAAAAAAAAATGGGCTAACTTTACTGGTTAGATTTTATTTTTATTTTAATTCATTATTTTTTTCCAAAAAAATTGCATTTGAAAGACTGCTGTGCAAATACAGTGTGACATAAAATATTGCAACAACCACCATTTTATTCTCTAGGTTGTCTACTAAAAAAATATATATGTTATATTATAAGTAAATTTCTAGCAAAAAAAATTATTTTAACTTGAAACCAACAAATGTCAGAAAAAGGTTTAGTGTCTAAGTGGTTAAACTTTTTTCACTTACACAGGAAGTCTATTCCATTGACAAATTGTTACAATGTTTATACTTAAGTTCAACTGATAAAGAATGTTTTGTTTCTTGGCAGAGGGCCAGGTTTTTCTCTTCCTTTCTTTTGAGGGCTGTGGCTTCAGAAGAGCAGAGAGAATTCTTTGCATAGAAAGAATTGTGAAACGCTTTAGTCAAGATCGCGATAACGATTCTTGACGATTAATCTCGATAACGATTCTTGACGATTAATTGTGCAGCTCTAATATATATACAGTGGCTTGCGAAAGTATTCGGCCCCCTTGAACTTTTCAACCTTTTGCCACATTTCAGGCTTCAAACATAAAGATATAAAATTTTATTTTTTTGTGAAGAATCACCAACAAGTGGGACACAATTGTGAAGTGGAACAAAATCTATTGGATATTTTAAACTTTTTTAGCGATTAAAAAACTGAAAAGTGGTGCGTGCAAAATTATTCGGCCCCTTTACTTTCAGTGCAGCAAACTCACTCCAGAAGTTCAGCGAGGATCTCTGAATGATCCAATGTTGTCCTAAATGACTGATGGTGATAAATAGAATCCACCTGTGTGTAATCAAGTCTCTGTATAAATGCACCTGCTCTGTGATAGTCTCAGGGTTCTGTTGAAAGCGCAGAGAGCATCATGAAGAGCAAGGAACACACCAGGCAGGTCCGTAATACTGTTGTGGAGAAGTTTAAAGCCAGATTTGGATACAAAAAGATTTCCCAAGCTTTAAACATCCCAAGGAGCACTGTGCAAGCGATCATTTTGAAATGGAAGGAGTATCAGACCACTGCAAATCTACCAAGACCTGGCTGTCCCTCTAAACTTTCAGCTCAGACAAGGAGAAGACTGATCAGAGATGCAGCCAAGAGGCCCATGATCACTCTGGATGAACTGCAGAGAACTACAGCTGAGGTGGGAGAGTCTGTCCATAGGACAACAATCAGTCGTACATTGCACAAATCTGGCCTTTATGGAAGAGTGGCAAGAAGAAAGCCATTTCTCAAAGATATCCATAAAAAGTCTCGTCTAAAGTTTGCCACAAGCCACCTGGGAGACACACCAAACATGTGGAAGAAGGTGCTCTGGTCCAATGAAACCAAAATAAAACTTTTTGGCCACAATGCAAAACGATATGTTTGGCGTAAAAGCAACACAGCTCATCACACTCAACACACCATCCCCACTGTCAAACATGGTGGTGGCAGCATCATGGTTTGGGCCTGCTTTTCTTCAGCAGGGACAGGGAAGATGGTTAAAATTGAGGGGAAGATGAATGCAGCCAAATGCAGGACCATTCTGGATGAAAACCTGTTGGAGTCTGCAAAAGACCTGAAACTGGGACGGAGATTTATCTTCCAACAAGACAATGATCCCAAACATACAGCAAAATCTACAAAGGAATGGTTCACAAATAAACGTATCCAGGTGTTAGAATGGCCAAGTCAAAGTCCAGACCTGAATCCAATCGAGAATCTGTGGAAAGAGCTGAAAACTGCTGTTCACAAACGCTCTCCATCCAACCTCACTGAGCTCGAGCTGTTTTGCAAGGAAGAATGGGCAAGAATTTCAGTCTCTCGATGTGCAAAACTGATAGAGACATACTCCAAGCGACTTGCAGCTGTAATCGCAGCAAAAGGTGGCTCTACAAAGTATTAACGCAAGGGGGCCGAATAATTTTGCACGCCCCACTTTTCATTTTTTTATTAGTGAAAAAAGTTTCAAAAATCCAAAAGATTTCGTTCCACTTCACAATTGTGTCCCACTTGTTGGTGATTCTTCACAAAAAATAAAAATTTTATATCTTTATGTTTGAAGCCTGAAATGTGGCAAAAGGTTGAAAAGTTCAAGGGGGCCGAATACTTTCGCAAGCCACTGTATGTGTGTGTGTGTGTAACTCAACACACAGCCATTAATGTCTAAAGCACTGGCACCAAAAGTGAGTACACCCCTAAGTGAAAATGTCCAAACTGGGCCCAATTAGCCATTTTCCCTCCCCGGTGTCATGTGACTCGTTAGTCACTGGAACTCTCCGAGGATCTAAAAGAAAAGAATTGTTGCTCTACATAAAGATGGCCTAGGCTATAAGAAGATTGCCAAGACCCTGAAACTGAGCTGCAGCATGGTGGCCAAGACCATACAGCGGTTTAACAGGACAGGTTCCACTCAGAACAGGCCTCGCCATGATCGACCAAAGAAGTTGAGTGCGCGTGCTCAGCGTCATATCCAGAGGTTGTCTTTGGGAAACAAACGTATGAGTGCTGCCAGCATTGTTGCATAGGTTGAAGGGGTGGGGGGTCAGCCTGTCAGTGCTCAGACCATATGCCGCACACTGCATCAAATTGGTCTGCATGGCTGTCGTCCCAGAAGGATGCCTCTTCTAAAGATGTTGCACAAGAAAGGCCACAGTTTACTGAAGACAAGCAGACAAAGGACATGGATTACTGAAACTATGTCCTGTGGTCTGATGAGACCAAGATAAACTTATTTGGTTCAGATGGTGTCAAGCACGGTGGTGGGAGTGTCATGATCTGGGGCTGCATGGGACACTGGGGAGCTACAGTTTATTAAGGGAACCATGAATGCTAACATGTACTGTGACATACTGAAGCAGAGCATGATTCCCTCCCTTTAGGGATTGGGCTGCAGGGCAGTATTCCAACATAATGACCCCAAACACACCTCCAAAATGACCACTGCCTTGCTAAAGTAGCTGAGGGTAAAGGTGATGGACTTGGCAACCATGTCTCCAGACCTAAACTTTATTGAGCATCTGTGGGGCATCCTCAAACAGAAGATAGAGGAGCACAAGGTCCACCAGCTCCATGATTTCATCATGGAGGAGTGGAAGAGGAATGCAATGGCAACCTGTGAAGCTCTGGTGAACTCCATGCCCAAGAGGTTTAAGACAGTGCTGGAAAATAATGGTGGTCACACAAAATATTAACACTGGAACTGGATCGGTTTTGCAGCCATCTAGGTGAGTATGTATGTTTTTTTTTCATTCCCCCACTTTTGGATCTTGTGCATTATTGATAGTACTAATTATGAATAAAAACTATTTTTAGATTTTCCTAAATGACATTTTGAAAAAAGCTTCTGGTGTCCACCCACTTTTGCTTGGCACTACAGGCATACAAGCATGTCTCACAGGCCTATCGGTATTTGTATTGAGAGAGGACACACAAAAAAAGGGGATGCTCAGAAAAAGCACTTGTGCCTGATGCAGAGATGCAGAGGGATACTGGGCTTTTTAATAGCACATCCTATATATTTCTAAATATACACACACACACACACACAACAGCCTACATGATAAACTCACTTTAACCCCATCCAATCCATTGACCAAATGGTCAGCCGAACTAAATGTCAATACTACTGACCAACAATAGCGTAAGGCAATTACAAACAACCTGTCTGCCTCAAAATGCTCCACATATTGGGAGATGGCACAGAAAATCCATCTAATGCCCTGTACACACTATAGGATTTTCCGACAACAAAATCCATGTTTTTTTTCCAATGGATGTTGGCTCATACTTGTCTTGCATACACAAGGTCACACAAATCTTGTTGGAAATTCTGAACGTCAAGAACGCGGTGACGTACAACACGTACGATGAGCCGAGAAAAAGGAAATTCAACAGCCAGTGCTGCTCTTCTGCTTGATTCCGAGCATGCGTGGAACTTTGTGCGTTGGAACTGTGTACACACGATCGGAATTTCCGACAACGGATTTTGTTGTCGGAAAATTTGAGAACCAGCTCTCAAATTTTGTGTGACGGAAATTCCGATGGAAAATGTCCGATGGAGCCGACTACATGGTCAGAATTTCCAACAACAAGCTCCCATCAAACATTTTCTGTCAAAAAATCCTATCGTGTGTACGGGGCATTAGATGGTACTACACACCATATATGTTAGCTAAATTAAACTCTTGATTACTTTAATTTATGTTGGAGGGGTTGTGGCATGATGGGCACGTCTCATGTGATGTGGTACTGCCGTAACATCCATTGTTACTAGAATTAGATTTTCTGGCTCATAGCAAAACTAACAGGGATTATCTGTAGATCTAACTAGATTGGCTACTCTCAGTATCAAAATAGAAATATTTCCACCTAAGCTCAGACAGATGGTCGTGCATGTTCTATTTGCCACACGCTTGACCCTTATGAGAGAGTGGAAATCCAACTTAGCCCCAAACGCAGCTGAAGTAGTAAAACTCATTTCTGAAACATACTCCTTGGAGCAAATTATGGCATATAAGTATGGATGCTCTTCCAAATTTCATAAACAATGGTCTACCCGGAGAACCATCTACAAAGAGCCGTGAACTTTCTCCTCCCCTTCACCAAACTTAAAATGGAACACACCTCTCGACTTGTCTT
Source organism: Aquarana catesbeiana (assembly GCF_042186555.1). Taxonomy (NCBI): domain Eukaryota; kingdom Metazoa; phylum Chordata; class Amphibia; order Anura; family Ranidae; genus Aquarana; species Aquarana catesbeiana. The sequence continues at coordinate 610,666,165 of NC_133324.1, forward strand.
ACCCCTCAGTTTGTTCTTTTCTCTATATTAGATTGAACCACCCCTTTATTCTCTTTCTTGTCCTTTTACAACTACCACCCTGTATCTCCATGTGTATATTTGCACAAGTTACATATGTTACTATAAGTAAACTCTCGTTGAGTATAATTCATTGAGATCACAAGGTAGTATGTATTTAAAGACTACACTGAATGTTATTCCACTTATAAGCTTTTGTAAGTTGTATGACTACTTTTGCTATGTTTGAACTACTACCTTTACACCTCTACGTTGACTATCATTTAACCATTTATTGTTGAGTCTTGTTTATTGCTTCTATAAAAACTATTTGAAAAAAAATATACACATACACGCTCAATTGTTACCTATAACTATAGTGACGTGAAAATTAGAAAATATATACTGTACTACATTCTGAACTCTGATACTGCCTGCCAAAAGTAAGAACATGACAAAATGTCTAGGCTTTTGGTTAATTAATCAGCACTGGAAGGTGTCAAAGTGAAGGATTTTAGTACTTTTACTACTCCCTTTCCATCCAAGCAAAGAAATAAACTCCAGGCAAACAGCCAAAGACCTAGGTTAAACACACCATCATTATTTCAACATGTAGACTAACTTTATTCTTGAACACTTGTTTTGGTGGACATTTTAGAATATGCTTTTGACCTTATAAATCTTCCTGCAGGCTGTATTCACAGATCTGGAAATTATGGCTGCCATATTTGCTAGTGCCATTCATGACGTGGATCACCCAGGAGTGTCAAATCAGTTTCTTATCAATACCAGTAAGTCTTTCTTGCCATTATGGCACTGGTGTGTTTGCAGGTATAAACATTGTTTAACCACTTGACCTCTGGAAGATTTACCCCCCTTCATGACCAGGCCATTTTTTGCAAAGCACTGCGGTACTTTAACTTACAATTGCACGGTCATGCAATGGCGTACCCAAATAAAATTGTAAAATGTCATTTTTTTCCCACAAATAGAGCTTTCTTTTGGTGGCATTTGATCACCAATGTGGTTTTTATTTTTTGCGCTATAAACATAAAAAAATACCGACAATTTTTAAATATATATATATATATATATATATATATATATATATATATATATATATACATACACTTTTTTTTTTTTACTTTCTGCTATAAAACCTATTCAAAAAAAAAATCTAATTTCTTTATAAATTTAGGCCAATATGTATACATGTTTCATGTTTTTGGTAAAAAAAAAAATCCCAATAACTGTATATTGATTGGTTTACGTGAACGTTATAGTGTCTACAAACTATGGGCTATATACTGGTATGTTTATTTATTTTATACTGGTAATGGCAGCAATATTGTGGCAGACAATTGGGCACTAACTGACACTTTTGATACTTTGTGGGAACCAGTTCAACTAATACAGTGATCAGTTCTAAAAATATGCACTGTCACACTACTAATGACACTGGCTGGGAAGGGGTTAAACATCAGGGGCAATCAAAGGGTTTACTGTGTGCCTAACCAGTGTTTGTGTTTACCATGTGTGGTGCTTTCACTAGAGGAAGAGATGGATTTGAGTCCCTGCTTTGCAGGAACACAGAATCCATCTCTTCCCCTCAGTCAGTCAGAATGGAACTCTGCCTTGTTTGCATAGGCAGAGCTCCATTCTGAGTCCCTGCCTGACAATCAGTGCCGATTGAGTGCCCCGGCACCAGCAGATCAGCTTCTGCGGTGATAGCACGGCTCCTGCAGGCGGAAGTGCGGAATCACGTATATATACTTGAGCCAGCACACAGCTGCTGCCCTGTAGCAGTAAAACTTATAGGGCATCAGCAAGTGGTTAACCACTTCCAGCCCAAGGGCATCATGTGACATCCTGGACTTTGATGGGGATGTCTGAATGATGCCTGCAGCTGCAGGCTTCATTCAGATATCATCTTTTTTGACCAGCGATTCTCTGCACCATAAGAACAATCATAGCGGCAGTTCAGCCGGTTTATCATTTTTACAGGCAGTGGGAGGAGACACCCCCCCCCATCCCTCCGCCCTCCGGTGCTTCTACCAGCTCGCCCGTGCGATCCGCGAGGCGGAGAATGAATTGGTCGCCGCCAGTAGTTGAGCATAGAGATCTCTGGTGACCAAATGGTCCCCAGTCAGCTCTATGGCCCTCAGAGGCCCGGGCACGACGTTATGATGTCACGTTCGGGCCGGCGGACGTAAACAATGCCGGGGACGAGGCTGAAAAGGCCGAGACAGTTTATTTATTTTTTTTATCTCTGTCTTTCCAGCCTGAAGGGGAGACCCCACATCTCTCCAGAAAGATGACCTTTCACGCACTATCCCTTTTACAAGGGATGTTTGCACACCTTGTAAAAGGAATAAAAGTAAAATAAATAAATATTTTTTAAGAGAAAGTGTAAAAATAACAAAAATAAAAGTAAAATGAACAATAAAAAAATAATTTAAAGCCCCCGCGCACTCGCACACAGAAGCGAACGCATACATAAATCGCGCCCACATATGTAAACAGTGTTCAAATCACACATGTGAGGTATTGCCACGTGCAGTAGCGCAAGAGCAACAATTCTAGCTCAAGACCTCCTCTGTAACTCCAAACTGGTAACCTGTAAAAAAAATGTTAAAAGTTGCCTATGGAGATTTTTAAGTACCGAAGTTTGACGCAATTCCACGAGTGTGCACAATTTTAAAGCCTGACATGTTGGGTATCTATTTACTCGGCATAACATCATATTTCACATTATACAAAATTTGGGCTAACTTTACTGTTTTGTTTTTTTTTTAATTCATGAAAAAAAAATTTCCAAAAAGAACGCATTTGAAAAATTGCTGCGCAAATACCGTGTGACATAAAAAATTGCAACAACCCCCATTTTATTCCCTAGAGTCTCTGCTAAAAAATATATGTAATGTTTGGTGGTTCTGAGTAATTTTCTAGCAAAAAATACAAATTTAAACTTGTAAACAAAAAGTTCCAGAAAAGGTCCGGTATGGAAGTAGTTAAAGTATTTTTTTTTCTGATGATTTCTCCTCAGAAGAAAAACAATTAAATTGTTTTTTTGCATTATTCTTTTATATATTATGGGGTTGATTTACTAAAACTAGTGCAGCTGTGTATAGAAACCAATCAGCTTCCAGGTTTTATTGTCAAAGCTTAATTGAACACGTTGAAGTTAAACGCTGATTGGCTACAATGCTCAGCTGCGCCAGATTTTGCACTCTCCAGTTTTAGTAAATCGACCCCAATGTGTCTGCTTCCAACAAAATTTAAAACCTTCCCTTTTTTGCCAAGAAAATTGTAATTATGTGACCTATTAGTCATCAAAAATCCAGTGCCTATGTGTACTGCTTTGTGTATACATTCACTGACCACTTTATGTGCTCCTAATTGTTTACAAAAATAGCCAAATTTCTTTAGTCAACACCTAAAGCAAAACTCCAGCCAAAAACAAGATGCATAACAATAGCCGATTAAATGGAAAAAAAAATGGGTCAGAGGGACCAGCACACTCAGTTTCCATGCCTTATACTCTGCAAATAACATGACCCCTGGCACAACATACTATTTAACAGAATGAGGGGAAAAAAAGGGATGTAGTTTATTGGAAGATGACATTGCTAAGCCTTTTAACTCACAAGCTATCATACTTAGTCAAACTTTAAAGGGGTTGTAAAGGTAAATTTTTTTTTTTTTTAAAAATAACAAACATGTTATACTTACCTTCACTGTGCAGCTCGTTCTGCACAGAGTGGCCCCGAACCTGGTCTTCTGGGGTCCCTCGGCAGCTGTTTCAGCTCCTCCCCGCAAGCATTAACCACCTTAATGCGAGCTCCCTCGCATGGTGGTTAGTGCTTGCGGGCACGCTCCCGTGATACAGCCGGCGGCTATAGCCGCTCACTGTATCACTCGGCCCCGCCCCCCAGCGCGCCGCGTCATTGGATGTGATTGACAGCAGCGCGAGCCAATGGCTGCGCTGCTTCCAATCCATCCACTGTAGCCAATCAGCGGCCGGGGTGAGCGGAGGAATAGCTGTCGGGAACGAGAAGCTGACTTTCGAGGCGTCAGGTAAGTAAAACGGGGGGCTGGGGGCGGCGGTATTGTCAGAAGTTTTTTCACCTTAATGCATAGAATGCATTAAGGTGAAAAAATGTTTACCTTTACAACCCCTTTAAAGGAACTTTAAAATACTAGGTGGTATCCCTACCCTCACAGGACATTTTTCCTCATGTTCCTTGCTCCTGATGGAGATGATTTAATGCCCACTCAGATGTTGCTACGTATTTGATGCCCATGCCTCACCCCTTTCTGGTTTTCAATCTTTGATGTGTTTGATCATATGTCATCTACTAATACACGACGTTCGCCCCAACTTGCTTTTTTAACTGTTCTTACTGGCTGCATAGCATTCACAAAGAAGGCCTTGTTTTGGTTCTTAATAGCTGCTAGTTCAGTTATCCCTAGACACTGGAAATTTACAGTCGTGGCTAAAAGTTCTGAGAATGACACAAATATAAATTTTTACAAAGTCTGCTGCTTCAGTGTTTTTAGATCTTTTTGGCAGATGTACAGAAACTGCTTTTGGGAATCGGTGCAGCGCCGCAAAGTCGGTGTCGCACCACTTCGGATGGTGCCATTGCCAGCAATAGCTGCCAATTTGGCATGCGATTTGACATGTCAAATCACATAAATGTGAACCTAGGCTGAACTTTGGGGTAAACCACTAAAAACTTTACACTATTCAGAATATAAATCATTAATCACAACTCCCTGAATATGGTCTTTGACCGTTTTCTATCCATTCACAAATTATATGGAACTGTGTCAAGCGCTTTGGCAAAATCAAGTATGCTATATCCACAGCCATTCCTTTATTGACAAATTTGACCTTTTGTAAATCCATGTTGTCTATTGCTTATAATTTTGTTTTCTACCAAAAACTTTTCTGTTTTTTATTCTTTTAATAAACTCTCCAGTATTATACTATAGTTAAACTAACTGCTCTGTACTGCTTTGGTAAAGACTTTTCATATATTAAATCTTCTGGCCTTGTTGTTTTAACTTTGGCTAGTAAAACATTTTTTTTTCTGCTAGTATTATACAGCCCACTTCCTTTTTCTTGTCTGGTCATTAGCCTAGGCTTATGACATCATGCACAGCTCTCTTTCTTACTCTCCTGAGAGTTTGCCAGGAAGGGAGGGGGGATAAGTCATAAGAGGGCCAATGAGAGCTGAAGAGCTGGAGGTATGCCTCTATGTGTCTGTAAATCCAGGAAGTGAACAGGCAGCAGCTTCAGCTGCCCACAGTTAAAATGGCTGCAGCCAGATTCAGTGGAGGGAGATTTCTGCAGCACATTTGGCCAGTACAGAATCACAGCATATGTGTAAAGGCTAGCCTGTATTTGTTGGAGGAGTCTGAGAGGGCTATTTAAGCCTCCTCCTCTGTCAGGCCAGGGATCGTCAGAGTTTCTGGGTTTTACGCTAGCACACGTCACTTCCGGGTTCTTGCTGGACCTCTCTTGGTGCTCATGCCGGGCACCACCGGGTCTGCCCACCCACCCATCCACCTACCCATCCACCTGGCCACCCTTATTCCATCCATCATACTGCCCGCCCGCTCCTCCCGGTGTTCCCGCCGGGGGGGGGGGTGTATTGGCCGCCTGCCAGTTTCTTTTCCTGGGCAGATCTGGCTCCACGTGGGGGCTGCCCGGTGTTCCCATGGGGGGGAGGGGTGTTTCCACCGCCTGCCAGCTCCTTTCATGAGCAGATCTGGCTCCACGTGGGGGCCACCCAGTGTTCGGGGGGGTTGTGGGGTATTCGGCCGCCTGACAGCTCCTCTGTCCTGTACAGAGCTGGCTTCACTAGGGCGCCGCTCACTTCTCCCGGTGTTTGGGGGGGGGGGGGGTTTCGGCCGCCTGTCAGCTCTTCTCTCCTGCTCAGAGTTGGCTCCACGAGGGGGCCGCCCGGTTTCCGGGGGGGGGGGATTCGGCCGCCCGTCAGCTCCTTTCTCCCCACATCGCTGCAGTCAGATACGCAATAGGGACAATATGTTTTACTGTACATCCACCACATCTTGTTTGGTTGTCCAAGGTGTAAGCACTATCCTACATCTGCCAGTACTACCACCCGCATGTTATTCTCAAGCGCAAAGGTAACGTTCATTGTCAGCAGGGCTTCGCATTCCTGGGAGGCTGGCAGGACAGGGAGGAGGTAAACCATACACATTACTGCTTTTACTTTGTCATTTTTATTTTCTTTGGTCAGAGTTTCCATTGTAGCGTTTCTGCCCCATGAGTTTTTTTTTGTCATAGTAATCTGCCAGCATTTGTCATAGCGTTCTGCCCCGGCGTTCCTGTCATAGCGTTCCTGTCATAGCATTCTGCCCCGGCATTTTTGTCATAGCGTTCTGCCCCGGTGTTTTTGTTATAGTGTTCTGCCCCAGGATTTGTCATAGTGTTCTGCCCCTGTGTTTTTGTCATAGTGTTCTGCCCCAGCATTTGTCATAGCGTTCTGCCCCGACATTCCTGTCATAGCATTCCTGTCGTAGCGTTCTGCCCCGGCGTTTTTGTCATAGCGTTCTGCCCCGGCGTTTTTGTCATAGCGTTCTGCCCCGGCTTTTTTGTCATAGTGTTCTGCCCCGGCGTTCCTGTCAAAGCGTTCCTGTCATGGTGTTTCTGCCCCAGCATTTCTGTCCTGGTATTTCTGTCTCTGTGTTCAGTCTCGGCATTTCTGTTATAGCGTTCTGCCCCAGCTTTTCTGTCACAGCGTTCTGCCCCAGCATTTCTGTCACAGCGTTCTGCCCCAGCATTTCTGTCACAGCGTTCTGCCCCAGCATTTCTGTCACATCGTTCTGCCCCAGCATTTCTGTCACAGCGTTTCTGTCCCAGCGTTTCTGCCCCAGCATTTCTGTCACCACGTTCTGCCCCGGCATTTCTGTCATAGCGTTTCTGCCCCAGAGTTTTCCACAGCATTTCTGCCCCAGGATTTCTGTCATAGCGTTTCTGCCCCAGGAATTCAGTCATGGCGTATTTCTGTCATGGTGTTCTGCCCCAGCATCTCTGTCTCGGCATTCAGTCTCAGCGTTTCTTTCCTAGTGAAAGAAAGGATTTCTGTTATTGCATTTCTGCCTTAGGGTTGTGTCGTTGCATTTCTGCCCCAGGATTTCTGTAATGGCTTTCTGCCTCAGCGTTCAAGTCTCAGCGTTGCTGTCATAGCGTTTCTGCCCCAGGATTTCTGTCATTTCGTTTCTGCCTCAGCGTTCAGTTTCAGCGTTTCTGTCATTGCGTTGCTGTCCGCGCGTTTTCTGCCCCAGGTTTTCTGTCATAGAGTTTCTGCTTCAGCATTCAGTCTCAGCATTTCTTTCATAAGCATTTTCTGTCATAGCGTCACTGTCCTTGCGTTTCTGCCTCAGGATTTCTGTCATAGCGTTTCTGGCTCAGCGTTCAGTCTCAGCATTTCTGTCATAGCGTTTCAGGCTCGGTGTTTCAGCCTTCACCGTTTCTCAGAGGGGCGTTGTTGTTCAGTCACGGCATACTCCAGTAGCTGTTTTTATCTTCGTTGTTTGTCATGTCTCATCGTATCTTTGTTCATGTTTGTACCTGGGTCAGTTAGCTAGGGCTCACATGTCAGGATCTGTCACGTCTACAGATCCATACGGGCTGAGGTTTTGTTTGTTAATGATTGTTGTCCACAATCTTCTCGCCCGTATACCATATGTCATACGATGCGCGTTCATTCACCACACCTGTACAATCACCCACCACGTCTGTGGGTACACTAGCCCTGAGTTTTCAGTTTAATTACCTGTCTCTGCGCTGCAGGTTACTCGGGCTCACTTACCATTTACACGAGGGGGGAGATCCGTCATAAGGTTCATTCACGCGCAGTGGTCTTGATATTTCTGCTCATGTTCTCATACTTAGGTAGGCACAGAGGGGCATTGTTGTTCTCATGTCTAGTTGTCTGTCGTTTCTCTTGTTCGTGTTCTCAGGTTGGGCTGTATTGGCATCCATCATCCCCTTGATGGTCCTTAAGTGGTAGGTTGGGCAAACGTCATCATGATTCTGGATTCCAGTCTCGGCTCTGATCTCTTGTCTAGGATGTGGCCTGGAAAACTGCTCAGGGACGTTAGTTCAGTCATCTTTTCCGTTCCCCAGCCGGTTCCAGGTAGGGGGGTTTCAGTCACTTTGGGTATGACTGTTTCATGCCATGGAACTTATTTCCCTGGGGTGGAGTCTGGCCCTCCTTCCTCGATTCAGGATTCAGACGCAGTTGCCAGGTCACAGGCTGTAGCACGACCTGATTGAATCAGGTGGGACCAGTATTATGTGTCTGGCATGGTTTCTCCATGTTGACAATGCTTCTTGCCATAGTGCATGGGACTCATCCACCTACTCCATCACATCCTTCAGGTATTTAGCATTTTGAACTCCTTCCAGTTGTCCTTTTGCACTCACCCTCGCACTTTCCCATACCAGTATGGGTAGGCCAGGGGTTGGGAGGGTTTTCACTGAGCACTTCACTGGTGTCCGGTTGAAGTTTCGATCTTCTTGGCTATCATTTTGCAGGGGTTCCTCGGGCCAGTCATTGCTCCCCTTCCCCCATGCATCCTCTCATTTACAAGCAGTTCATTCTCATGTCTGGGTCGTCTCGGGCTTCAGGCTCTATCCAATCATTCACGGGACATTTAGTTGGGTTCTGGGTAGCTTTGCAGGTTCTATAGGGGGTTCTGTCTCATCACCAAGTCAGGAGTCGGGGGCGGTTTCTCCTGTCATAGCGGACACTTATCGGATGTATACTGTTGCCATCCGGGGGGGCGCTAATCCACTTGATGGATTGTCACCTACCCTTCTTCACCTAAATTTGTGTCTTTTTGCCCTCTTTTCAGGCATACTGACCAGCCAGGCCAAGGCACACGTCAGGCTTTGGTGCTTAGGAGTATCAATTTCTCACTCGAAGACTCTGACTACAAGTGTAAAGGCTAGCCGGAGGATAGCCTGTATTTGTGGGAGGAGTCTGAGAGGGCTATTTAAGCCTCCTCCTCTGTCAGGCCAGGGCTCATCGGCATTTCTGGGTTCCCACCCACCCGTTTCCCCCAGTCTTCATACATACTTATAATACTTTTTCTTATTCTTACATTCAGGGTATGCCCTCTTTTCAGGCATACTGACCAGCCAGGCCAAGGCACACCTCCTTGGCTTTGGTGCTTAGTATCACTTTCTCACTCGAAGACTCTGACTACAAATAAAATAATATGCAAAGTGGTTGGTGGGAAGCTTCAAAATGACAGAGATTTTTATTACAAATTATGTGAGCAGACTGCAGTTCCTCTTTAAATATAGGCACCACATTGGCTTTGTGCCAATCCAGTGGTACTGAGCAAATCAATAAAGAGTTTGTAAAAACTAGAAACAATGACTTTAAAATAACAGAGCTCAACCTTTTGAGGACCCATGGGTGTAAGCCACCTGGCCCAGGTGCTTTATTCGCCTTTATTTTGTCTAAATGTTTCTGGATCCTAGCAGTTTTGAGTCATTGGAGTTCTTTTGGGGCAGCTTCAGTACTATCCCCATTGTGAACTTAAGCCTCCCCCATTTATCTTTGCATACACAAACCTGAAAAGGGTAATGAATACATTCGCCTTCTCTTTGTACCCAATCACCAAGTCTTGGTTATTTTGTAAAGGGCCTACAAGCTCAGACCTGACCACTTTTTTTTTTTTTTTACGATTAACATATTTGAAGAATTTGTTCAATAAACATAATCTTAAAAAAAAAAAAAAAAAAAAAAAAAACGTTTCTGATGCTTATTTTTTTGGATCTAGAGAGTTCCCCCCAGTACTTCTGTTTCACTGCAAGATGCCTTTTGCTCTCAGACTGGTGACCACCATTATTCAACCCACTCTGACTGGACAGTGAAAAGAGAAGCAGCACAATGCTGAGCTCCTCTTTCTATCACCTTGTTTTCACCTCATGTCAGAATATATCTTGTCAGCACATGAACTGATTGTTTCTTTTGCTGCTTCTTCATCTAACACTTGAGCCCCACTGTACATGGACGGAAATAGACTGATTCCAGGTCAAATTCAGTTGCTTAAATGTTTGCATTTAGGAAAAAACTGTAATGATGTATTAATGGTTACAGAGCTGCATTAAGTTGTGTCTATTCTATCTGCCTGGAGTTCAGCTTTAAAGCAAACAGAAATGCTCAAGAGATACGACCAAATGTTAAAATGTAAGAGATGGATGCTCTAAGCCAATTGAACTGTTATTTATGGCAGTTTCTTCTCTAAATTTTTGGGATTACTAGTCTGTAGAGGTTACAGGTGCAAAGCATGTCCAATGTGCAGAAGTTCTGTTCATGGTAAAGATCGGAAGTCAAGTGTGTTCAAGCTGATAGGAAGTCTGCAGCTTTGACAAATTGACAATCTTAGTGTGCAGAAAGGCTTCTTGAAGCACGAAACCATGACCTTTAAAGTATTACTGCAGTAGAAGACTGCGTCATGTTTCGGTCCTGTCAAGTTGTGTAAGAAAATGTGGCTACAGTGGGGACAGGGTCACCTGTTTGAGACCATTTAACTTGGGAAAATTGTTAACTGATGAATCATGTTTTCTGCTACCACATGCTGATAGTAGAGTCATGATTTTGTATACCAAGCATGCATCTTTTGGGATGAGGTACAGGGCAACAACCACTACCTGTGTATTTGATAATTTAAAATAACACTTTGGACTTATTACTCACACACACTCGTGTGTGTAAAATATATATATATATATATATATATATATATATATATATATATATATATATATATATATATATATATATATATATATATATATTATAAATATATTTATTATAAATTATATACACACTTCTATTCATTATTAATATGGTTCTTAACATTCACCAAAGAGCACCTCTTTTAATTCTATGATCTTATTCATATATCTTCTTTACCTTTTTTATGTCTACTTTAATATAAATTATTGTGTTGTCTTTTCCGTCAGACTCCGAGTTGGCATTGATGTATAATGATGCCTCAGTTTTAGAAAATCACCACTTGGCGGTAGGATTTAAACTTCTTCAAGAAGAAAACTGTGACATTTTTCAGAACCTGACTAAGAAGCAGCGCCAGACTTTACGGAAAATGGTTATTGACATGGTATGTTTCTACAGGTCATTTATAGATATACCTTTTAAACCTCTGCTTGATATTGGAGTTATGTGTTGAACAGGTTATGTGTTCAATATTCACATTATACAGTCGTCTGTTGCTATGTCATGAAATAGTTTTGCTCTTATAGCTGTAATCACTTCACTTGCCTGTAGTACAATATGTCCTGCATCCCTAAGGTAGCTGAATCCTGTAGAAATCTTCTGTGCAGTGATGACAAGGCCACTTCCTGCTTCTGAACTTCAGCACTAAGAATTATTAGCTCCGAGCCTGCGAGAGTGAAAAAGATCGGACATGGATCTCCCCCCTCCTCACTCCCACCTCCCATTGAGAAAAGCCCTTGCATTGGTTACACTGCATGTAACATAATCTGTGAATGGAGGAGAGAATGTTTTCATTCATAAGACTCTGTCCCATATATGAGATTGCTGTGAATTTCAGGAGTAGGAGAATAATTTATGCCTTTTTTGCAGTTTTCCTTTGATATAAAAAAAAAAATATATATATATAGATAGATAGAGATCTATCTATCTATCTATCTATCTATCTATCTATCTATCTATCTATCTATCTATCTATCTATCTATCTATCTAGATAGATAGATAGATAGATATCCCAAAACATTTACCATCAAGTGAAGACCAGTCTTGAGTTCTTTACCAAACGCATGCTGTTGGCTTGACCTACCTGAAAGTGACCACAGGAACTCCTAAAACCATATAGCTGTGCTCTGATTCACCTTGCGCACCTTCTTGTTAGCCAATGAAGCTGATTACTACATTTAATATCTGATAAGGGGCAAAAGGATACAGGCCAGAGTACCTTTATGAAAGCTCCTGTCACTATAATATGGCACCCTGGATTTTGAAGATCTCGAGTAGGGATGGGCCGAACCCCAACCCCCCCCCCCCGGTTTGGTTCTGATCAGAACATCTCGAACAGGCAAAAAGTTATAGCGAACATGTGAACCCTATTAAAGTCTATGGGACACGAACATCATTTTAAAGGTTTATATGCAGGTTATTGCCATAAAAAGTGTATGGGGACCCGGGTCCTGCCCTAGGGGACATGTATCAGTGCAAGTGAAATATTCCTTTAAATATCATGCCTGGGGGGTCCCCTTAGTCTGCCTATAAAGTGGCGCATCTGTGTGATGTGTAGAACAGTGTCGCAGTAATAATGACATTTCTAAAGGAAAAAATGTCATTTAAACTTGCTCGTGGCTGTAATGTATTGCCAGCTCTCGGCACTATAGATGAAATATCAACGAAAAAAACAGAGTGGGGTGGCCCCCAGTCTATACCAGGCCCTTCAGGTCTGGTATGGATTTTAAGGGGGACTCCACACCAAAAAAAATTTAAAAATTGGTGTGGGGTCCCCCCCCCCAAATCCATACCAGAGCCTTACCTGAGCAAGCAGCCTGGCGGAGCCACCAGTTTTTACATTTTGACATGGAGGTCCCCTTAAAATCTATACCAGACCCAAAGGGCCTGGTATGGATTTTGGGGGAGACCCCACGCTGTTTTTTTCTTAATTCTGTCATAGGGTTCCCCTTAACCACTTCAATACACTGTATTATATACTCTGTACTATATACCCTGCACTGTATTATATATACTACACTGACTGCACTATATACTCTGTAATGTATTACAGTTGTGCTCATAAGTTTACATACCCTGGCAGAATGTGATTTCTTGGCCATTTTTCAGAGAATATGAATGATAACACAAAAAAACATTTCTTTCACTCATGGTTAGTGTTTGGCTGAAGCCATTTATTATCAATCAACCGTGTTTACTCTTTTTAAATCATAATGACAATAGAAACTACCCATATGACCCTGATCAAAAGTTTACATACCCTGGTGATTTTGGCCTGATAACATGCACACAAGTTGACACAAAGGGGTTTGAATGGCTATTAAAGGTAACCATCCTCACCTGTGATCTGTTTGCTTGTAATTAGTGTGTGTGTATAAAAGGTCAATGAGTTTCTGGACTCCTGATAGACCCTTGCATCTTTCATCCAGTGCTGCACTGATGTTTCTGGATTCTGAGTCATGGGGAAAGCAAAATAATTGTCAAAGGATCGCGGGAAAAGGTAATTGAACTGTATAAAACAGGAAAGGGATATAAAAAAAATATCCAAGGATTTGAGAATGCCAATCGGCAGTGTTCAAACTTTAATCAAGAAGTGGAAAATGAGGGGTTCTATTGAAACCAAACCACAGTCAGGTAGACAAACTAAAATTTCAGCCACAACTGCCAGGAAAATTATTCGGGATGCAAAGAAAAACCCACAAGTAACTTCAGGTGAAATACAGAACTCTCTGAAAAGATGTGTGGCTGTTTCAAGATGCACAATAAGGAGGCACTTGAAGAAAGATGGGCTGCATGGTCAAGTTGCCAGAAGAAAGCCATTACTACGCAAATGCCGCAAAGTATCCCGCTTACAATGCTCCAAACAGCACAGAGACAAGCCTCAAACCTTCTGGCACAAAGTCATTTGGAGTGATGTGACCAAAACTGAGCTTTTTGGCCACAACCATAAACGCTACATTTGGAGAGGCGTCAACAAGGCCTATGATGAAAGGTATTAATACTGTGAAACACAGAGCTGGATCGCTGATGTTTTAGGGATGTGTGAGCTACAAAGGCACAGGAAATTTGGTCAAAATTGATGGCAAGATGAATGCAGTATGTTATCAAAAAATACTGGAGGAACATTTGCATTCATCAGCCAGGAAGCTGTGCATGGGACGTACTTGGATATTCCAACATGACAATAAACCAAAACACAAGCCCAAGTCGACCTGTCATTGGCTACAGCACAATAAAGTGAAGGTTCTGGAGTGGCCATCTCAGTCTCCTGACCCCAATATTATTGAGCCACTCTGGGGAGATCTCAAACGTGCAGTTCAGGCAAGACAGCCCAAGAATTTACAGGAACTGGAGGCTTTTTTCCAAGAGGAATGGGCAGCTTTACCATCTGAGAAGATAAAGAGCCTCATCCACAAAAGACTTCAAGCTGTCATTCATGTTAAAGAGGGCAATACACGGTTTTAAGAACTGGGGTATGTAAACTTTTGATCAGGGTCATTTGGGTAGTTTCTGTTGTGATTATGATTTAGAAAGAGTAAACAGAGTTGATTGATAATAAATGGCTTCAGCCAAACACTAACCATGAGTGAAAGAAAAGTGTTTGTGTTATCATTCATATTCTCTGAAAACTGGCCAAGAAATCGTAAATTCTGCCAGGGTATGTAAACTTATGAGCACAACTTTATATATACTACATTGATGGCACTATATACTCTCCACTGTATTATATGTACTACACTGACTGCACAATATACTCTAAACTTTATTATATATACTACATGGGCTGCACTATATATTCTCCACTGTATTATATATACAGTACTACACTGACTGCACTGTATACTCTGATCTGTATTATATACTACATGGACTGCACTATATACTCTCCACTGTATTCTATATATGTAGCGGTTCCCCCTGTAGGGGCTGCTACGTGTTGTGGCCCACCTGTCACCCTGCCTGGCCTGGCGTTCACCTCTCAGACACTCCAAGACAGAAAAACAGTCCATGTGCTTGTTTTTATGTTTTATTGAGGGATTTGAGCTTGAATGGGGTATAGGAAGTATGGGATGCCCAATGCAATTTTGCAGAACTTGCTGGGACAACTATATACACTCAGGTATGTACACTCCATTTCTCCTGCGCATTGCTTCCTCTCTAATGTTCATTCCTCTCTCCTCCTGCACATCGCTTCCTTGCTAATGTTCATTCCTCTCTCCTCCTGCACATCGCTTGCTCTCTAATGTTCAGGCACAGCTAGCACAAAGTGGATAGGCCTGACACTGGCTCTGCCAAGCCTTAGCAATTGCCCTTGCAGGGACTGCTGGCCCCTATAGTGTAGCAAAATAGAAAGTCTCTGGTGCTAGCTGTCCCACATGCGGCTACTGAGCCCAGTAATCCATCTTCGGGCCCTGCCAGACCTCCTGGCTGCAGCTGCCCTTCTCCACTGCCCATGACACCAGAGTCAATTCCTCTGGTTCTGCACCCATCCCAGACTGCATCCCCCCAGTCCTCTCATGCGTGCCTCTGAACTGTATTATATATACTACACGGACTGCACTATATACTCTGAACTATGTTATATATACTACATGGACTGCACTATATACTCTGAACTGTAGTATATATACTACACGGATTGTTTTTTTTTTTTAAAAAGGTGTTGCTTGCAGATGGGGACTATGTTAGAAGACCATTAAGGAATCAATCGCAATGGACTCACAGCCCCTAGAGAAAAAAAATAAATATATATATATATATATATATATATATTTATTTATTTTATGTATGTGTGTGTGTGTACAGTATCTCACAAAAGTGAGTACACCCCTCACATTGTAAATATTTTATTATATCTTTTCCTGTGACAACACTGAAGAAATGACACTTTGCTGCAATGTAAAGTAGTGAGTGCAAACTTGTATAACAGTGTAAATTTGCTGTCCCCTCAAAATAACTCAGCACACAGCCATTTATGTCTAAACCGGTGGTAATAAAAGTGAGTACACCCCTAAGTGAAAATGTCCAAACCAGGCCCAAAGTGGCAAAATTTTGCGTGGCCACCATTATTTTCCAGCACTGCCTTAACCCACTTGGACATGGAGTTCACCAGAGCTTCATAGGTTGCCATTGGAGTCCTCTTCCACTCCTTCATGACGACATCACGGAGCTGGTGGATGTTAGAGACCTTGCACTCCTCCACCCTTCCGTTTGAGGATGCCCCACAGATGCTCAGTAGGGTTTAGGTCTGGAGACATGCTTAGCCAGTCCATCACCTTTACCCTCAGCTTCTTTAGCAAGGCAGTGGTCGTCTTGGAAGTGTGTTTGGGGTCGGTATCATGTTGGAATACTGCCCTGCGGCCCAGTCTCTGAAGAGAGGGGATGATGCTGTGCTTCAATATGTCACAGTACATGTTGGCATTCATGGTTCCCTCAATGAATTGTAGCTCCCCAGTGCTGGCAAAACTCATGCAGCCCCAGAGCATTACACGTCCACCACCATGCTTGACTGTAGGCAAGTCACACTTGTCTTTGTACTCCTCACCTGGTTGCTGCCACACACGCTTGACACCATCTGAACCAAATAAGTTTATCTTCCTCTCATCAGACCACAGAACATGGTTCCAGTAATCCATGTCCTTAGTCTGCTTGTCTTCAGCAAACTGTTTGTGGGCTTTCTTGTGCATCATCTTTAGAAGAGGTTTCTTTCTGGGATGACAGCCATGCAGACCAATTTGATGCAGTGTGCGGAGTATGGTCTGAGCACTGACAGGCTGACATCCCCCCCCCACCCCCACCCCTTCAACCTCTGCAGCAATGCTGGCAGCACTCATACATCTATTTCCCAAAGACAACCTCTTGATATTACTCTGAGCACGTGAACTCAACTTCTTTGGTCGACCATGGCGAGGCCTGTTCTGAGTGGAACCTGTCCTGTTAAACCGCTGTATGGTCTTGGCCACCATGCTGCAGCTTAGTTTCAGGGTCTTGGCAATCTTCTTATTGCCTAGGCCATCTTTATGTAGAGCAACAATTCTTTTTTTCAGATCCTCAGAGAGTTCTTTGCCATGAGGTACCATGTTGAACTTCCAGTGACCAGTATGAGAGAGTGAGAGCGATAACACCAAATTTAACACACCTGCTCCCCATTCACACCTGAGACCTTGTAACACTAATGAGTCACATGAAACCGGGGAGGGAAAATGGCTAATTGGGCCTAATTTGGACATTTTCCCTTAGGGGTGTACTCACTTTTGTTGCCAGCAGTTTAGACATTAATGGCTGTGTGTTGAGTTATTTTGAGGGGACAGCAAATTTACACTGTTATACAAGCTGTACACTCACTACTTTACATTGTAGCAAAGTTTCATTTCTTCAGTGTTGTCACATGAAAAGATATAATAAAATATTTTAAAAAATGTGAGGGGTGTACTCACTTTTGTGAGATACTGTATATGTAAATAATACATATACAGTATCTCACAAATATACAGTAATAATATACAGGCAAAAATATTATTCCAAAGATGCACATGTAGATAGGTAGTGTCCAGGTCCACAGCACCATCCAGTGCACTTCGAAACAAGTGTTTGCAGCTTCCACAGTTAGTATAATGTATGAAGCATGGTGCAATAGAGAAGACTTATTATATGGTGCCTTCAGCACCGTTTAACCCTGGGGAGCAGCCTTCTAACTATATGCTCTCAGTGTGCCTTTTTATGTCTCCAACCCGGTCCATGTCTGCTGGCCGGCTATGCCGGCATCTGACATCACCAGGTCCATCTCTCCACGCGCATGCGCGGTATACGCGCACGCATGTGACCAGAAGGTGAGGTGGCCTGTGTAATGGCCTTCATCCAGGTAGGAGTGCAAAGGGGCTAAGACCCTTCCCATCCTGGAGAGATGCATGCCCGCCGCTAGGGGAAATATACACCTCAAGCTGGTCATATTATCATATGATCCCACGGAGCAATGCAGAAATGGAATGGATAAACCATATTCAAAGGTTAACTATACAGTAGTGCAAAAAACATCAGTCATCATCCAATAGAGACATGTACACTGAGCCTGTGTGCAGTGAATACCGTGCACGAATAAATGATATTCCACTGAATATACAGTGGGGCAAATAAGTATTTAGTCAGCCACCAATTGTGCAAATTCTCCCACTTAAAAAAGATGAGAGAGGCCTGTAATTGTCATCATAGGTATACCTCAACTATGAGAGACAAAATGTGGAAGCAAATCCAGACAATCACATGGTCTGATTTTTGAAAGAATTTATTTGCAAATTATGGTGGAAAATAAGTATTTGGTCCATATCAAAAGTTCATCTCAATACTTTGTTATATATCCTTTGTTGGCAATGACAGAGGTCAAACGTTTTCTGTAAGTCTTCAGAAGGTTGTCACACACTGTTGCTGGTATGTTGGCCCATTCCTCCATGCAGATCTCCTCTAGAGCAGTGATGTTTTGGGGCTGTCGCTGGGCAACACGGACTTTCAACTCCCTCCAAAGGTTTTCTATGAGGTTGAGATCTGGAGACTGGCTAGGCCACTCCAGGACCTTCAAATGCTTCTTACAACGCCACTCCTTCGTTGCCTGGGTGGTGTGTTTGGGATCATTGTCATGCTGAAAGACCCAGCCACATTTCATCTTCAATGCCCTTGCTGATGGGAGGAGGTTTGCACTCAAAATCTCACGATACATGGCCCCATTCATTCTTTCATGTACACGGATCAGTCATCCTGTTCCCTTTGCAGAGAAACAGCCCCAAAGCATGATGTTGCCACCCCCATGCTTCACAGTAGGTGTGGTGTTCTTTGGTTGCAACTCAGCATTCTCTCTCCTCCAAACACGAGTTGTGTTTCTACCAAACAGTTTTACTTTGGTTTTATCTGACCATATGACATTCTCCCAATCCTTTTCTGGATCATCCAAATGCTCACTAGCAAACCTCAGATGGGCCTGGACATGTACTGGCTTAAGCTGGGGGACACGTCTGGCACTGCAGGATGTGAGTCCCTGGCGGCGTAGTGTGTTACTGATGGTAGCCTTTGTTACGTTGGTCCCAGCTCTCTGCAATCATTCACTAGGTCCCCCCGTGTGGTTCTGGGATTTTTGCTCACCGTTCTTGTGATCATTTTGACCCCACAGGGTGAGATCTTGCGTGGAGCCCCAGATCGAGGGAGATTATCAGTGGTCTTGTATGTCTTCCATTTTCTAATTATTGCTCCCACAGTTGATTTCTTCACACCAAGCTGCTTGCCTATTGCAGATTCAGTCTTCCCAGCCTGGTGCAGGTCTACAATTTTGTTTCTGGTGTCCTTCGACAGCTCTTTGGTCTTCACCATAGTGGAGTTTGGAGTGTGACTGTTTGAGGTTGTGGACAGGTGTCTTTTATACTGATAACAAGTTCAAACAGGTGCCATTAATACAGGTAATGAGTGGAGGACAGAGGAGCCTCTTAAAGAAGAAGATACAGGTCTGTGAGAGCCAGAAATCTTGCTTGTTTGTAGGTGACCAAATACTTATTTTCCACCATAATTTGCAAATAAATTCTTTCAAAAATCAGACAATGTGATTGTCTGGATTTGTTTCCACATTTTGTCTCTCATAGTTGAGGTATACCTATGATGACAATTACAGGCCTCTCTCATCTTTTTAAGTGGGAGAACTTGCACAATTGGTGGCTGACTAAATACTTTTTTGCCCCACTATAGGTGACATTACAATGAGTGCTATTAAAGGAGGCAAAATCATTGATAGGGAGCATGAACAGTAACAGGCACTTCTAGCAGCTCCCCAGTTTGCTTTTATTACTACCTGGACAAAACACTTCCTCACCTCAATCACTGCAGTTTGCTCAGGAGTTACATTGAAAGTCTCTCCATCCAGTGCCTGCACCAAGTTAGGAAGACCGTGGGACGAAGTTTTTTATGAAAGTCAGGGACAGGCCTCTCTGTGCGTCCGTTGGCTGAGGAGGCAGCAGGAGGCGGTACCACTGCCTCCTGCTGCCTCCTCAGCCAATGGGTATCTCAAGTTCCTTCATTAGTCCCTCCCTCCTGAGTGCTGATATCACTGGGGAGTCCCGGCCTGCTAGTATACTATGTGGGCTGGTTAGGAGGATGGGACGATCCTCTATTAAAGGAGATAGCAGCAACTGTTATGCACAGTGGCACTGCCGGGCCCGGTATCGGAGGGCCACCTGTACTCCCTTATCAGCAGCCCTGCTGAGGGGGACATGCAAGGAAAATTAAAAAACAGCATTTTTGCTTGTACATGATTGGATGATAGAAATCAGCAGAGCTTCCCCTCATTTCAGATCTTCCCCTCAGATCTACAGCGACTGCACTTGCAAGTGCACAGTGGATTTGCCTTTAGTAAATCAACCCCTTTATCCCTAGTTCTCCTCCACTTTGTCTGGCACTCTGTCAGCAAAACTAAATAAAATATAGTCATTCAAGGAATTTTATTGCAACATCAATGAACAGAGCTGTAAGGGCAATATAAACCACTCTCAAATTTTCCACAGCTGTTCTCCCAGCCAGGGGAAGAGAGAGTAGAGGAAGAGGCGAGCTGGCCAGATTATCAGAGAGTGGGGATTGCCCGCTGTAACAGCTTTCTTTTGAATTGCCGGATGTTCCCGGCACTCACTGTCACACAGTCCCGCCTCCTGGCCCGGCGCATTTGATAGACAGAACACCTGTCCAATGCTGGGATGTGTGATGTCATCAAAGGCGCCGGGCCAGGAGGCGGGACTGTGCAACGGTGAGTGCCAGAAACACCTGGCAGTTCAAAAGAAAGCTATTACAGAGGGAAATTCGCGCTCTTTGATGACCTGGCCGGCTCGCCTCTTCCTCTGCACAGGTGAGGCTGCATTGATGGGCACAGATCATGCTGTATTGATGGGCACAGGTCACGCTGTATTGATGGGCACAGGTCACGCTGTATTGATGGGAGATTGTTGAGGGCTGCAAAAGATATATATATATATATATATATGTGTGTGTGTTCAAATAACCAAGCGGGCCGTTCAAAACCGGAACACGGGCCGGACTTTGGACATGCCTGGCTAGTAGCTCAGGACTTGAAATTTTGAGCCCTGATATAAATACTGTAAAATGTACAGTATGGTGAGGGGAAAGGTTAATATTTTCACCAGAATCGTACAAGGGAAATCTCCAAAAATAAAAACATTTAGACTGGTTTTCAGCTTTAATCTGGAAGGTCAGACAAAGTACATTTTAATAGAGCTGTAGGAAAAAAATGTTTAGTAAGGAAGCCCGCACAGTTATAATTTGATGCTGAATATTAAACGTATTGTATACATACAATTGTGAGTGCTTCTCTTTAACTGCTCAGCTCTGAGTAAAATTTCCTTCCTTTCTTTTTAGGTACTGGCTACTGATATGTCTAAACACATGAACTTATTGGCTGACCTGAAGACGATGGTGGAAACCAAGAAAGTGACTAGTTTGGGTGTCCTGTTACTGGATAATTACTCTGATCGCATACAGGTAATAAAAGAAATGCAGATTTATACATATTAAAAAAAATGGAAAGCAAAAGATAATGGATTCCCGTCTTGGACCTAAATTCTAAGTAGCAAACAGTAATAAAAGCAGCATGTCTGGCTATGGACGAATGGTAGCGGTTATTCTGTGGAGCTGGCCTTATTGGAGATTTATGCACAGCATTTGGAAAGGATGAGGTAAAGTTTGGTGGACACTTGCCCAATGACTTGCTAACAGAGGATAGGCAAAGGCAAACATCTAGTCTCCTAGCTGGTGGGTTAGTGCCCCAAAACAAGCCTATGTATAAAAGGTATTCTGATATTTTAATAGCTGCTCAAAATCTAAGCTCAGTAGATTGTACAATCAGATTTGAACACGGCAGGAAGTGATGGAAAATATCCCGATAGAGACACAGAGGAAAATAAAAACATATTTTCAGTAGAGTGAGGAAGGTTTAGAACTTCTGACAATGTTTGTATTGGCACAGGTTCCCCTTTCCCAGTGACAACTGCACTCCTCATCTTTTTATTTCTACATGATACACAGGGGCAGGAGGTGATGGCAAATCTCCAATGATCTAAATGACACTGCTTCAATTTTTTTCATGCATGGAACAGACATAAATTTGCTAGTTAAAAGATTACAACAATGAAGAATTAACGATGGAAGCTAGAGTGTGGAAATCTCCCAGAATCCCATGCTTGAGTTACATTCATACATTTTTGGAACCCTAGATGGGTTTCTGAGTAGAGAAGAGAATTGGTGCAGAATATGGAAGACTGATAACCCTTTTGGATTACTCGCTGTGAATGCCACAGATCATTATTGGAGGTGGTATGTTGCTATACGGGGAGGTAGCTCTGCTGTCAGTACATGGATATCTGGCTTACAAGACATGCAGATGATGTCATGGCCAGTGGTGTAATTTGATTTTGTGCTGCCCTAGGCATGACTAAAATCGGTAGCCCCATCTAAATTGTTCTCACCCCAGCCACGGGTTTACCGTTCTTGTTGCAGGGTTTGATGAGGAAGCTGCAGCCATTCACAGTGAATAGCTGTGGCTTTCTCATCAGACCCCGATACATGATTTGCCCAAGTACCATATATGTGGTCAGTGGAGCAGGGGATGGGGTCAGCGGGACATAGGACAGGGTTTAGCAGGGCAGAGGATGAGGTGGCACTGGTGGGCACTGACGAGGAGGCACTGATAAAACTGAACTGATAGGCGCCACCGAAGGACACTAATAGGCGGCACTGGGGAGGAGGCACTGATTGGCGGCACTGATGGACACTAATGGGCAGCACTGATGGGCAGCTTTGATGGGTACTGTTGGGGCTGCATTGATATTCAGGACACTGATCAGTGCCCTGATTATCAGTGCAGATGTCCCCATTTACACTTGCCGGTTACTGGCTTTCCTCTCCTCGCACAGTGACAGTGTGAGGAAAGGAATGCTGATAACCGGCAAGTGTGTTTTAGGTCATGATCAGCTGTGATTGTGCACAGCTGATCACGTGGTAAAGCGTCGCTGTAAAATGGCTCTTTACCCTGATCTGTATTCAGCTGTGTCCAAAGCACATAGCAATCATAGATCGTGCTGGATGCATGCTGCTGCGGGTGCAGCTCTGGGAGGGCGTCAATGTGCTGTAGTCATCATTCGGCTATAGCGTGGTCGCCTGGGGGGCGGCGTCGCCCCCCCCCTAAAAATGCAGTTGAAAGCAAACGCTGTTACATTTCCTATACTGAGAACTAGACCAGGGCTGTCACTAACAGCAGGTGGCCCCAGCAATAAACGGCAACGGGACCTTTTAAAACAAAGCTGGGTCTGCTGTGCTCGGGAATTAGATCAATGTATGAAGCACAGTAGTCTACAAGCAACCCAGGGGCCTGTGTGTTGGGTACCACTGAACTTAACCCCTTCCCACCTGTCCCAGCTTCCCTTTAAACAGTTTGGAGCACCCAGGGGGCAGTAAGTATCAGCAATCATATGACCACTGTCACAGTGGTCACATGATTGGAAGCCGGTCCCACCAGCTACCAATCTTTAGCTCGGACTAGTCTGTGGCAGCTCAGTCTTTGTCCTGATTAAGTACAGCACATAAACATTTGCGCAGCGCTCTACCCATATATTGTACATTCACATCAGTCCCTGTCCTCAAGGAGCTTACAATCTAGGGCCCCTAACTCACATACATTTACTTGGGCAAATTTACACAGGAGCCAATTGCCCTACCAGCGTGTCTTTGGAGTGTGGGAGTAAACCCACGCAAGCACAGGGAGAACATGCAAACTCCAAGCAGGTAGTGTTGTGGTTGGGATACGAACTAACGACCCTAGTACTGCTAGGTGGAAATGCTAACCACATAGCCACTGTGACTTGATCAAATTGAGGCTTGATATATAATGCACACCTGAAATCTTAGGCTGCCCCAGATCACTTAAACTTCGCTAGGGATTTACACACAGACTTGCAGGCATCACAGGCTGGCAATTTTTATCACATCACCGGTTCTCATTGAAGAACTTCAACCTAATTTAAAGCAGAAAATTGTCCTAAAAGGCTTAGCTGCCAAGTCACAAGTTGCTGCCAACCAAAATGCCTACATGCAGTAAGGAAGCAATTATGTAGCCAGGTTGTATCTGACACTCTCACAAACTCCCTGTATGTTCCTTTCCCATCACTACATTGGCAGCATTCCTGATGCAGTAGCAGAGCAGAGAAAACTAATTGTATCATAGGAATTTCTTTCTGTTTCAAACCTGTTCAGCTAAGACATGGAAGGAAGAAGTGGCTACAAACAGGAACAGCATTTAACGGAATAACCATATATATGGCAAACATTCATTAATGTTTGTTTTCCAAAAGGGCAGACGTGATGGTATACAGCAAAATACCATATAAGTGATGCTTAATTAAGTTCTTAAAGAGCAACTCCCCTTTTGATGAAAAAAGGAAAAAAACAATCCCCCTCTTGGTAATTAATGTACAGTTAAGGGGTTTTAACAAACTTTCTTGCAGAGTCCTAGCTTTTCTGCTCTGATGTAAAAGCTGTTTATTCCACTATGTCCTTTCGGATACTGATTCTGAACAGCAGTGCCAGGTTTATTGGAATTATAACCCTTTCATGCCTAAGCCTATTTCTGACATTTGTTGCTTACAAGTTAAAATCCATATTTTTTGCAAAAAAATGACTTAGAACTCCCAAACATTATATATATTTTTTAGCAGAGACCCTAGAGAATAAAATGGCGATCGTTGCAATATTTTATGTCACACAGTATTTGCGCAGCGGTCTTTCAAATGCAATTTTTTTTGGAAAAAAGACACGTTCATGAATTTAAAAAAAACGAAACAGTAAAGTTAGCAGAATTGTTTTGTATAATGTGAAAGAGGATGTTACGCCGAGTAAATAGATACTTAACATGTCACGCTTTAAAATTGCGCACGCTCGTGGAATGGCAACAAACTATGGTACCTAAAAATCTCCATAGGCGACGCTTCAAAAAAATACCCTGTACACATGGTCGGATTTTCCTACGGAAAATGTGTGATAGGACCTTGTTGTCGGAAATTCCGACCGTGTGCAGGCTCCATCACACATTTTCCATCGGAATTTCCGACACACAAAGTTTGAGAGCTTGCTATAAAATTTTCCGACAACAAAATCTGTTGTCGGAAATTCCGATCGTGTGTACACAAATCCGACGCACAAAGTGCCACGCATGCTCAGAATAAATAAAGAGATGAAAGCTATTGGCTACTGCCCAGTTTATAGTCCCGACGTACGTGTTTTACATCACCGCGTTCAGAACAGTTGGATTTTCTGACAACTTTGTGTGACCGTGTGTATGCAAGACAAGATTGAGCCAACATCCGTCGGAAAAAATCCATGGATTTTGTTGTCGGAATGTCCGATCAATGTCCGACCGTGTGTACAGGGCATAACAGTTACCAGGTTAGAGTTACAGAGGAGGTCTTTTGCTAGAATTATTGCTCTTGCTCTGATGATCGCGACGATACCTCACATGTGTGATTTGAACACCGTTTACATAAGCAGCGCGACTTAGGATGCGTTTTCTTTGCTGCGCAAGCACGCGGGGACATGTTAAGAATTTATTTATTTATTATTATTTTTATTTTTATACATTGTCCCTTTAAAAAAAAAACATCCCTTGTGACAGTAATAGGTGGTGATAGGTACTCCTGTATGGAGAGATCGGGGGTCTAAAAGACCCCAAATCCCTCTTTTGCACTTGCAGGGTGCCTAAATTTTTACATCTTGCAGACTCCTGGGAAAATCAGTGAGTCAAGCACACAAACAGGAAATGACATTTCTGGGAACATTCTGTACATTAACAGTGTACAGAACACCTCCAGGTAGCCATTATCACATTGAATTTTACAGAAAAGTACAGAGCTGCAGATTGACATGGAAAAGTAATTATTCATAACATTCAGTTACAATATGACTTGTGTTGCAATTGTAGAGCTGTATTATTTTTTTTCACGAAAGTGGAAGGTTATTATTACCAGAAATGTGTTTTTTGGAGTTGCTCTTAGCCTTGACCAGGTAGTATATATATTGGGGTGTATAAAGGAAGACCGCATTATATATCCAATAAATATAGGAATATTTAGGCTTTATCTGACAGACTTCTTAATGGCAGACAGGAGATCTGAAGTATCCCTTTGCTTTTTTTGTCTAGGTACTTCAGAACATGGTGCACTGTGCAGACCTCAGCAATCCCACCAAACCTTTAGAGCTGTATCGTCAGTGGACAGACCGGATCATTGTCGAATTCTTCCATCAAGGTGACCGAGAACGAGAAAAAGGAATGGAAATTAGTCCCATGTGTGACAAGCACAATGCTTCTGTTGAGAAATCACAGGTATTTTCCAGTTCTGTTAAATGTATTTATATTTTTTTTAGCAAATGTCGTCGCCCCCCCCCCCCCCCCCCCCCCAAAGCATCATGAAGATTAAGACACTAGTGATATGTAGGGGAAGAAGAGGTCCCAACAGGGGATAAAATATCCTAGGCAGTGTATGTACTGTTTACTACTGCATCAGATAATCAATTAATAGGATTAATTGGGAAGGAATTTCATGATAGGCTGAAGTTATCCCAATTGAGCAGCCCAGGTTTAGATATGCTTAAAGTGGTTCTGAAGGCTTAAGGTTTGTTACCTTCATGCATTCTATACAAGAAGGTAAAAAAACTTTGTGTGCAGCGCATGCCCCCCTCCTCATTGGCTGAGACAGCAGCTGGAACCCATTGGCTCCCAGTACTGTCAGTCGCAGCCAGTGAGCCAATAAGGAGAGAGCAGGGGGCTTGTCCAAGCCACGGCTCTGTGTGACTTATGGACGCATAGAGCAGCAGGTCGGGAGCGAGCATGCAGTGGTGCCCCCCGGGCAAATCTACAGGCACTGCTCGAGGAGGAGAAGCCAGGAGCGCCAGCTCGGGACCCGAAAAGAAGAGGATCGGAGCTGTTCTGTGCAAAACCATTACACAGAGCAGGTAAGTATAACACATTTGCTATTTAAAAAAAAGAAACAAAGCTTTGTTTTAAACAGAAAATGTTTTATTGAACAAAGCAAGAAAATACAAAACATCATCGTAGTAACATTCTTTGACCACTTCAATACCAGGCACTTAGACACCTTCCCACCCAGACCAATTTTCAGCTTTCAGCACTGTTGCATTTTGAATGACAATTGCGCGGTCATGCTACACTGTACTCAAACTATTTTTTTATCATTTTGTTCCCACAAATAGAGCTTTCTTTTGGTGGTATTTGATCACCTCTGCGGTTTTTATTTTTTGCGCAACAAATAAAAAAAGACCGAAAATTTTGAAAAAAAAAAAACGTTTTCTTTGTTTCTGTTAAAATTTTTTGTAAATGAGTATGTTTTCTTCTTCAATGACGGGCACTGATACGGCGGCACTGATGGGCACCGATGAGGTGGCACCAATGAGGTGGCAATGATGATGGGCACTGATAGGTGGCACTGGTATGCGGCACCGATGGGCACTTATAGGTGGCACTGATGGGCACTCGTAGGTGGCACTGATGGGTACTTATGGGTGGCACTGATGGGTACTTATGGGTGGCACTGATAGGTGGGCACTGACAGGTGGCACCGATGAACACTGATGGGTGGCACTGATGACACTGATTGGTGGCACTGATGCCCCTAAGGGTGGCATTGCTGGGCATCACTGCAATATACTGGTGCCAATCAGTGCCCATTTGTGGGCACAGATTGGGCACTGACTGGGCACATTGGGCACATGTGGATGGCCATGGGGTACATACCTGGCCATCCACATGTTGCCCCCTTCCCTGGTGGTCCTAGTGGCGATCCCTGGTGGTCCAGTGTGGTCATCTGAGGGGGGGCTGTGCTGATAAACAATCAGCGCAGACCCCCCCTGTCAGGAGAGCCGCCGATCGGCTCTCCTCTACCCGCCTCTGTCACACGCGAGTGAGGAAAAGCCGATCAACGGCTCTTCCTATTGACATCGTGATCAGCCGTGATTGGACACGGCTGATCACGTGGTAAAGAGCCTCCGCCGGAGGCTCTTTACCAAGATCGGTGTAGCGGTTTGTCAGACTGACACACCACTCCACCGATCGCCGTGATGCGTGCCCCTGCGGGCACGCGGGTGGCATGTTATCCTGCTGGACGTCATATGACGCCCAGTCAGGATAACTGAACCACCGCCCGGCTGTCATCTGCTATGGGCCGGGCGGGAAGTGGTTAAAATTGCATGACAATATACTTCACAATGAAAATTTCCAATGTAAATACCAGCCCTGGGCTATATATCATACAAGATAAATTTCTAGATATATCTAGAAAATAGAGGTAGATCTATTAGACAGGACTATACCACTCATTATGTATCACCTATAACAGATGACTGAGGGATTTAGGGATAGGAGATTGGGGGGGGGGGGGACAAATGGGGAATAGAAGGGGGAGGGGGAGAGGGGGGTGAAACACCAGAGATGAAGTGATCAGGTTAATTACACTCACAGTCAGTTACGTCTTGTGAAAGAGTGAGACTCCAGCCACAAGCATCAATCCAATTTGACCTAATTTTATCAAATTTCTTCGGACATTGGGGGTTATTTACTAAAGGCAAATCCACTTTGCACTACAAGTGCACTTGGAAGTGCAGTCACTGTAAATCTGAGGGGAAGATCTGAAATAAAGAGAAGCTCTGCTGATTTTATCATCCAATCATGTGCAAGCTAAAATGCTGTTTTTTATTTTCCTTGCATGTCCCCCTCGGATCTACAGCAACTTCAAAATGGGTTTGCCTTTTGTAAATAACCTCCATTGTCTACTCTCATATGTGATTCTGTATAGCGGTAAAACAGAATTAACAGATTGCATCCATGAAGCACGTGTAGGGAGCTCCACGGATTTCCATCTCAACAAGATTTCCCTTCTCGCATATAATAGGGTAAAAGTGAGACAAAAAACACTTTAATGCAGAAATCCCCTTTGACAGAATTCAAGCGAGTAATTTCAACATGATCAAATTTAACCACTTCCATACTGGGCCTATTCTTGCACTCCTCTCCTACATGTAAAAATCATTGTTTTTTTGCTCAAAACTCCCAAACAATATATATATGTTTTTTTAGCAGGCACCCTAGGGAATAAAATGGCGGTCGTTGTAACTTTTTATGTCACACGGTATTTGCGCAACAATTTTTCAAACGCGTTTTATTTGGAAAAAAAAACAGTTTAATGAATTAAAAATTAACAAAACAGTAAAGTTAGCCCATTTTTTTTGTATAATGTGAAAGATGATGTTACACCGAGTAAATAGATACCTAATATATCACGTTTTAAAATTGTGCACACTTATGGAATGGCGCCAAACTGCGGTACTTAAAAATCTCTGTAGGCGACCCTTTAATATTTTTTACAGGTTACCAGTTTAGATTTACAGAGGAGGTCTAGTGCTAGAATTGTTACTCTCACTCTAACGCACGCAGGCGATACCTCACATGTGTGGTTTGAACGGTGTTTACATATGTGGGAGGGACTTACGTGTGCATTCGCTTCTGTGCACGAGCACACAGGGACGGGGGCGCTTGGATCTCTATAGAAAAACACAAAATTCCTGCACTTAGGACAGGACCGGTATGCAGCCTCCCCTGGATCACACCTCCTGAAAAAAGGGTGACATATGATAACCATAAAAATAGGGATAGGGATAAGTGGCGCTCCCTATGATGGGGTATCCTGTAGGGTGTGTGTGCTATACACCTATAGGGATAATACTAAACCCATGTGAAAACTACACCTAAAACAAAATAAAATAAAACAGAGCTAATAAGTACATATGTGTTTCAATATCTATTCAAATGAACATAGTAACACTACCATAGTGAAAAGGTGTAAAAAGTGGCATAAAGGTCTAACTGCAGTGAAAAAAAATGTGACCATCAAAATCTTCCCCTGCTAACTCGCATTAGATGAACAGGAAAAAATTGTGTAAACAATATTAATATCTAGCGTGTAATAATAAAACACGTGATAAGTGTCCACTCCAGTGAATATAAACCACAAATATTGAATATATATATATAGTATTAAAGGTGAAGCTCCAGAATGGCAAGAATGTTCATAAAAAATCGTGACTCTTGTGCTGAAAAAATAATAATATCCGGTGACTTCCGTGTTCCCCCTCAAGGGTCCCCACTCACCAGCTCCTCATACCCCTGCAGGGGTAATAGGCATGTAGCGGCAAAAGATGAAGGGCTTCCCAGATCCAATGCAGGCATCCACACGTGTCTCTTATGCGACCCAGCTCCAAGCAATGGATGGCACACCAACTCCTTGCATCACAGCCTCATAGAAAAAAAAAAAAAAACAGGGCTCCCATAGTGTAGTATTTATAAAAAAGGCTTTATTAAAAAAAGGCTTAAAAACAATCATAAATCCCCACACAGGGGCAGCCAAAAAACTTACACTAATACGTGGGATGAATAGCATGGAATGAGGGAGCTTAGGATGAAAACACCAGCCGATCGGCGTGCGCCTCAGCTGCGTTCCAAGCTCGTTCTAACTTCCGGGTGTGATGTAAGTGCGTGGCTCCGCCTTACTACATATATTTTTTACATATTTCTTACTTTTTTTATTGGACTGCTGCTTACCTTTTTTATATGTTGATTTTTCATTCAATATTTGTGGTTTATATTCACTGGAGTGGTCACTTATTACGTGTTTTATTATTACATGCTAGATATTAATATTGTTTACACAATTTTTTCCTGTTCATCTAATGTGGGTTAGCAGGGGAAGATTTTGATGGTCACATTTTTTTTCACTGCAATTAGACCTTTATGCCACTTTTTTACACCTTTTCACTATGGTAGTGTTACTATGTTCATTTGAATAGATATTGAAACACATATGTGCTTATTAGCTCTGTTTTATTTTATTTTGTTTTAGGTGTAGTTTTCACATGGGTTTAGTATTATCCCTATAGGTGTATAGCACACATACCCTACAGGATACCCCGTGATAGGGAGCGCCACTTACCCCTATCCCTATTTTTATGATAGAGATCCCTATGCTCGTCATCCGGCGGTGGCAGATTCTTTCTCCGGGTCCCCGATGGCACAGGTGAGCCCCGGAGCGGAGGATGGTTGGGGGGTGGTGGATGTCCCCTCATGTTGTCTGTAAGAACGATCAAGCGGCTGAACTGCCGCTATGATCATTCTTACGTTGCACAGAATCACCGGCTCAAAAAGATGATACCTGAATGATGATATCCCCACGGAAAGCAAATAAATCTTTTAAAGCCCAAATCCAGCATTTTTTTTTTTTTTTTTTTTTTTACTTTCATTAGAGTAGGTGAGAGCTAGTACTTTTAGCAAGATTTTATTGCTAACTGTATGCTCAGTGAGGAGATTGACCACATTTCTGGGAACAAGGAATGAATGTCAGTTGAACAAGAAAGCAAATATAGCAATAAACACCTGGCAGATTGCAGTTGCTTTTGTTGCTGATGCATGTGAAGTGCCCACGCATTGCATCTTTGAAAGAAGTTGAGAAAGTCACAGGACCCCCACATACCTGGAACCATTGGGTATGCTGGTTCCAGGAAACAAAAAGAGCATTAAATAAGCAAAGGTAAAAAAGATGGCCTTTGGAAAGAACCTTTCATTTGCTATAAATAGGCAGATTCTCTGTAAACTGTCACACACTATCCTTGTCTAGTCCTTCTTATTCGGTTTGCTGCCTGCTAGTGGAAGGGATTGAAAGCGGGGGAAAAGGTTATCACAATAAAGGAAATGCAGGGTGGGACTGGAAGAAGCTCCATCTCTGCAGCACAACACAGGGGTCCCCCTTACAGAGGGCTTAGTGTCCCACTATACACAGAGGAAAGCCCATAGAAGAGGCAGCTGGAACAGGCCAAGGCAGTAGTCTAGAGCAGAGGGTCCTGCACAATATCTGGTACATACAGCAGCTGTAAAGACTCCTTTGTAAATAGGCATTAATACAAAAAAAAATTCCACTATTTCTGCAATATATGCACGTATAAATGGCGAGATTACCATTCTATTTTTACCCACTGAAAACTGAAGCAAGTATGAACACCTGATTTGCATACTTGTTTAGGAATAGTGGTGCAGAATGTTTTGCTATTGGATTAACAGGACAGGCTTGCAACTAGCATTTCAGATAAAGCAATCAGCAATAACAGCTGACCTCAGTTTTTAGTGCAGTTTTCCTTGCATAGAATACCACTACTAGCATGTGCATGCATTGGCAAGTGTAGTACAGGGTTGCATGCCTTTTGCAGGGTTGATTCTAGTATTGTTTGTTTGGGCAGGGGTGGATTTGTACATGTACACTTCAGTAGGCAGTAATTCCAAACTAGAAGCTAAAAGTCACTCAAATCTGAACTCCTTGCAAACAGCTACGCTATATACACACAGATAAAAGCCATTTTACCTGCGATATGATTTTTATTTCTATCCATCCAGTTCTTAGATTTACATTTTCCCACTTCCCCACACAGCACAGTCCTGCCTGGCAGAGCTGTAGACCTAATTTTGTTTTCTGCTGCGGTTCAGTAACACCTACAAGCCTTCCTACCCACCTCCACTCCTTACTGGACAATGAAAGGAGAAGCAGCAGACTGGTGACTCATCCGCCTGTCACTCTTCTGTTTCCCACTATCAGCATGGTCCTAGAATTTAAACACAACTGATTTGCTGCTTGTGCTGCTTCTTCCTCTAAGTCCTGCTTTATAGGAGCTGCAATAAGTCAAATTCTAGTAATTACACTGCTTGCATTTAAAAAAAAATACAGTTAAAGTGATACTAAACACACACTGTTTAATTTACATTGCCCCTTCTATTTCTGTATATGGATGATGGTGCTGTAATTAATTGAATAAAAAATAAATAAAATCTAGGTACCTTTTGCCTAATTGATATACAGCTGTCACATGACCCAGATCTTTCCCAGCCCGTCTGCAGGGAAACATAAGCAGGAGGATCTTTTAGTCCTCTGCTGCTGGTCACATGTTCATAAAAAAACAGCCTTTGGAATATAGAGTAAAAATAAATAAATAATATCAATAAACTTAAATGTGCATACAAATATATATTTTAAATCTTTATTATTTTGTGGAATTAACATGGTCTGGGCAGATTTCTGCCAGTCAGACTGTGTCACACCCCTCCAGACTGTGTCTTAGAATAGGAGGAAGGTGAAGCCTCCATTAATCTACATGTAATATCCTGCCCCCATTGCGTTAGCTGGTTAGTGAACATGGCGGAGGAGGGAGGGAAGGGAGTGTCATTTACCACTGTGTATACGCCCACATGTTTGACTCTATAGTCACATGGGCTGCTCAGATGTGA
Source organism: Aquarana catesbeiana (assembly GCF_042186555.1). Lineage (NCBI taxonomy): Eukaryota > Metazoa > Chordata > Amphibia > Anura > Ranidae > Aquarana > Aquarana catesbeiana. The sequence continues at coordinate 610,699,373 of NC_133324.1, forward strand.
TAGGGGGGGGAAATGCTCAGCATAGAAAATGACTGAAAACTGAGCGTGTGCAGAGTTGCCACTACAGCTGCAAAATCCGTAGCTGAATTGGGGACATGAACAGAAGGTGAAGATGGAGAGCAGCAGGATCAACCAGGTTTTTTGCAGAATACAAAAAACAAATCTCTTAGTGACTGAGCAAGTATAAAGAGCATGTAATACAACATTTATTGATAGTTGTTGTTTTCTGATGTGGGTTTAGTGACACTTTAAAGGGGTTGTAAAGGTATAAATTTTTTCACCTTAATGCATTCTATGCATTAAGGTGAAAAAATTTTTGAAAATACCGCCGCCCCCAGCCCCCCCGTTTTACTTACCTGAAACCTCGAAACTCGGCCGCTCGCTCCCGACCTCCATTCAGCCGATCAGCCTGGTCGCTGATTGGCTATAGTGGATGGATTGAAAGCAGCGCAGCCATTGGCTTGCGCTGCTGTCAATCACAGCCAATGACGCAGCGCGCCGGGGGCGGGGCCGAGTGATACAGCGAGCGGCTATAGCCGCCGGCTGTATCACGGGAGCGCGCCCGCAATAACTAACCACCATGCGAGAGAGCTCGCATTAAGGTGGTTAGTTATTGCGGGGAGGAGCTGAGACAGCCGCAGAGGGACCCCAGAAGACCAGGTTCGGGGCCACTCTGTGCAGAACGAGCTGCACAGTGAAGGTAAGTATAACATGTTTGTTATTTAAAAAAAAAAAAAAATTTACCTTTACAACCCCTTTAAGGATGTACTAATAAAGACAGAGTTGCATTATGCTGCATGCTAAATTGTGTCTTTCTTTGTACAGGTGGGTTTCATTGATTACATTGTGCATCCTCTTTGGGAGACTTGGGCTGACTTGGTGCACCCTGATGCTCAGGAAATTCTGGATACGTTAGAAGATAACAGAGAGTGGTATCATAGCATGATCCCTCAGAGTCCATCCCCGCCACCAGATGACCAAGACCCAGACAGGGGGAGCACCGCTGGAGACAAATTCCAGTTCGAGTTGACACTGGAGGAGGAAGAGGAGTCTGACACTGAACAGGATGATACAGAAAGTCCTCTTGATGAGGAGAACAGTGACTCAAAGACCCAAATTACAGATGAATCAGCCCTGGGAAGTGATGAGGCTGACCAACCCTCTCCTTTAGATATGTGCAGGATTGTCTATAACAAACTAGACCGCTTGGAACTCCCATCCAAGAACACTCTGACCAAGCAGAAAAAAGTCTTGAACTTCGATAACCTGAAATTAGCAGAGGATAGGACGCTACCACAAAAAGACACTAGCACCAGGAGGGCTGCACCTTCTAATACAGCCAAGCAGGAGACCACAGGGCAAGCAGAGGTCTGTTTGGACAAAGAAGGAAACATCACATATCTTCCATTAGGAACGTAATGCCAAATTGCCACACCACTTTTATTTTTATCCACGCACACTTTGCATTTTACTTTTATGGAGAAGAAGTAGACTTTTTTTTTTTTAAAGAACACAAGAAGCAGAACTAATACTCTAATTAGAAGAAACAAAATGTCACCAAAATCAGTTATTGCATGGGAGAGCATGGCGAAATGTCATTTTATTTTTCAGGGGTTTTTTTCTTTTGTATTTTTCTTTTTGGCAGGGAGGCAGTGACTTGTAAACCCTTTTATGGTAGAATAGAAGGTAAAGGGAAACTATAGCCAAACATTTGCAGTATTAATATTTATAAGAGTTTACATGCTAAAGCAGGCTTTTTCTACCTGTGGAACTCCAGCTGACATTAAGCTAATAATCCTAGCATGCTTTGCAGGCCATGGATTTTGTAGTTTTATTGCACCTGAAGAGCCAGGGTTGCCTTAACAGAGTTTTATGATATCTGAAATTGCATGTACTGTGTGCAGTATCCCAATTTTCATTATATCAGTGAAGCACTACAAACAAAAGAACCATAGGACTGTGTGCGTTACTGGTTACATCTTTATAAGAGTGTAGCCAGATTGTAATCACTATTTTAGGTTTGTTTTCCTGCTTCTGAAATTGGTGAGAAACAGGTGGTGCCAAGATGCAAAACAGGTTTCACTTGCTTTTGTTTGAAGTTGCTTGGAACACCGAGTATTGTGGGTGCTTGTCAAAGACTTTGTCCTACCCACAGCGTTTGATTGTAACAATTCATTTTATTATCCCGTTCCCATCATTTTGTCTCAGACAATGCTGAAAATGTCTGTTTTGATTTCTTCTTGTATTGTGGTATGAATGAGTGGAATGTCTACTTTCTCCACACTCTAAAACTTAGAAGGTTGGGGTGATTCCACTGGCACAGTCTGAAGGATATTTTTACAGGAAATATATGAGCGCCACTCTAAGGTTCCTACTATCCAGGTTAGCTCATTTTTTTTTTTTTTTTTTTTTTTTTTTTAGCTTTATTGTAAAGTGTTAAAGAAAGCCTTCTCCTGTACATGTTACCACGGACTTGATTGGGTACAAGCATTCATTGTTAATGATTTGGAATTGCACTGGAGGTAATATGAAGCTGCATTTCCCACTGTATAGCATATGAAAGTCCTGGGGAGTGAGCTCTTTTTGACTTGTCTTTATCACCTGTGTGATTGAAGCTGTAAACATATGTCTGTGGGTGTTTTCATTTTTACAGATATTTTCTATACAGTGCCTTGAGAAAGAATTTATACCCCTTAAAATTTTCCACATTTTGTCATGTTACAACCAAAAATTTTAATTTATTTTATTGACCAACACAAAGTGGCACATAATTGTGAAGTAGAAGGAAAATTATAAATTGTTTTCAATTTTTTTTTACAAATAAATATTTGAAAAGTGTGACTCAATACTGGGGATGTCTCTACCATCTTTGCACATCTGGAGAGTGACATTTTTGCCCATTCTTTTTTGTAAAATAGCTCAAGCTCTGTCAGATTGTATGGAGAGCGTCTGTGAACAGCAATTTTCAAGTCTTGCCACAGATTCTCAATTGGATTTAAGTCTGGATTTTGAATGGGCCAGTCTAATACATACATACATGAATATGCTTTGATCTAAACCATTCTATTGTAGCTCTGGCTGTATGTTTAGGGTCATTGTTCTGTTGGAAGGTGAACCTCCTCCTCAGTCTCGAGTCTTTTGCAGACTCTAATGCCCTGTACACACAATAGGATTTTCCGACAACAAAATCCATGTTTTTTTTCCGACGGATGTTGGCTCAAACTTGTCTTGCATACACACGGTCACACAAATCTTGTCGGAAATTCCGAACGTCAAGAATGCGGTGACATACAACACGTACGACGAGCTGAGAAAAATGAAGTTCAATAGCCAGTGCAGGTCTTCTGCTTGATTCCGAGCATGCGTGGAATTTTGTGCGTCAGAATAGTGTACACACGATCGGAATTTCCGACGACGGATTTTGTTGTCGGAAAATTTTAAATCCAGATCTCAAATTTTGTCGGAAATTCCAATGAAAAATGTCAGATGGAGCCTACACACGGTCGGAATTTCCGACAACAAGCTCCCATCGAACATTTGTTGTCGGAAAATCCTATCGTGTGTACGGGGCATAGCAGCTTTTCTGCTAACATTGCACCGTATTTGGCTCCATCCATCATCCCATCAACTCTGACCAGCTTCCCTGTCCCTGCTGAAGAAAAGCATCCCTAAAACATGATGATGCCATCACCATGTTTCATGGTGGAGATGGTGTGTTCAGGGTGATGTGCAGTGTTAGTTTTCCGCCACACATATCGTTTAGCTTTTAGGCAAAAAATTCTATTTTGGTCTCATCTGACCAGAGCATCTTCTTCCCATGTGTGCTGTGTCCCCCATGTGGCTTCTCGCAAACTGTATAGGGGACTTCTTATGGCTTTCCTTCAAGAATGGCTTTCTTCTTGCCACTCTTCCATAACGGCCAGATTTGTGGAGTGCACGACTAATAGTTGTCCTGTGGACAGATTCTCCCACCTGAGCTGTCTCCTCCAGAGTTACCATGGGCTGATTCTCTGATTAATGCTCTCCTTGCCCGGCCTGTCAATTTAGGTGGACAGCCATGTCTTGGTAGGTTTGCAGTTGTACCATTCTCTTTCCATTTTCGGATGATTGATTGAACAGTGCTTTGTGAGATGTTCAAAGCTTGGGATATTTTAGTTATAACCTAACCCTGCTTTCAACTTCTCCACAACTTTATCCCTGACCTGTCTGGTGTGTACCTTGGCCTTCATGATGCTGTTTGTTCACTAAGGGTCTCTAAAAAACCTATGAGGGCTTCACTGAACAGCTGTATTTATACTGAGATTAAATTACACACAGGTGGACTATATTTAATAATTAGGTGAATTCTGAAGGCAATTGGTTCCACTAGATTTTAGTTAGGGGTATCAGAGTAAAGGGGGCTGATTACAAATGCACTCCACACTTTTCAGGTATTTATTTGTAAAAAAAAAAGTTGAAAAACATTTTCCTTTCACTTTACAATTATGTGCTACTTTGTGTTGGTCTATCACATAAAATCCCAATAAAATACATTTATGTTTTTGGTTGTAACATGACAACATGTGGAAAATTTCAAGTGGTGTGAATATTTTTTCAAGGCACTAGCTGGTAGTAGTTAGTCACCTTCAGCTGGACTTGTTCTGTAGTGTTGAACGTGTTGAAGTGATTGTCTCAATTCATGCCCCAGCATATATAGACACCTTACTCTCACCATGATGTCATAGAATGTGTTAAGCCGGCCATAGGCGGTTCGAATCTTGGCTGGTTGAATGAGCCCAAGTTGATCAAATGAACTATCAACTTTGGTACAACCTGCCTGTGGGATTTTACTTGCGATTATTGCTAGCGGCTCCCCACCGTGAGAATAAAGTAGCTCTGCGGGAAGGATTCCCCATCAACACTGACTGTGTTGATGGGGGAATTGAGCGACTTTCTTTCCTGCAACCCGTGATTACAGGAAAGAAAATTGTTTGTCTATGGCCGGCTTAGGGGTAAATGGTGATTGTACAAGAGCATGATGATGACTATGGTGATCTGTGATGATTAGATTAAGGTGACTGAGTTATAAATACTAGGGTTTGTTCTTGATACTCATTAGAATTGAAGCTATTTGGTTAAGTGGTGAAATCATTTTCACCATTACAGAAAAAGCCCAGCTGTGACTACTATTAGCAAAGCTGTTGAGAAATTACCAGTTAATATCTGTCTGTCTGTCCGTCTGTCCTTACCTCTAACCTCTTAGAACCTCCATGGTAACATGCACACTCGGAGAATTTAGGCTTAGCAGTACGTTTATAATACTTCTGGTTGTATAAGTAATCTTTCATTCCTTCTAATAACAATTGGCTATCAGTGGACAAGACCACTATAGCTATCTACTGCTTTCTAGTAACTATCTACTGCTAACCGCTTGATTGTATGCTTTCACTACAGTACATTTAGCCCCTGTTCACATACAGTGGGGACGGAAAGTATTCAGACCCCCTTAAATTTTTCACTCTTTGTTATATTGCAGCCATTTGCTAAAATCATTTAAGTTCTTTTTTTTTTCCTCATTAATGTACACACAGCACCCCATATTGACAGAAAAACACAGAATTGTTGACATTTTTGCAGATTTATTAAAAAAGAAAAACTGAAATATCACATGGTCCTAAGTATTCAGACCCTTTGCTCAGTATTTAGTAGAAGCACTCTTTTGATCTAATACAGCCATGAGTCTTTTTGGGAAAGATGCAACAAGTTTTTCACACCTGGATTTGGGGATCCTCTGCCATTCCTCCTTGCAGATCCTCTCCAGTTCTGTCAGGTTGGATGGTAAACGTTGGTGGACAGCCATTTTTAGGTCTCTCCAGAGATGCTTAATTGGGTTTAAGTCAGGGCTCTGCTGAGCCATTCAAGAACAGTCACGGAGTTGTTGTGAAGCCACTCCTTCGTTATTTTAGCTGTGTGCTTAGGGTTATTGTCTTGTTGGAAGGTAAACCTTTGGCCCCAGTCTGAGGTCCTGAGCACTCTGGAGAAGATTTTCGTCCAGGATATCCCTGCACTTGGCCGCATTCATCTTTCCCTCGATTGCAACCAGTCGTCCTGTCCCTGCAGCTGAAAAACACCCCCACAGCATGATACTGCCACCACCATGCTTCACTGTATTGGACAGGTGATGAGCAGTGCCTGGTTTTCTCCACACATACCGCTTAGAATTAAGGCCAAAAAGTTCTATCTTGGTCTCATCAGACCAGAGAATCTTATTTCTCACCATCTTGGAGTCCTTCAGGTGTTTTTTTAGCAAACTCCATGCAGGCTTTCATGTGCCTTACACTGAGGAGAGGCTTCCGTCAGGCCACTCTGCCATAAAGTCCCGACTGGTGGAGGGCTGCAGTGATGGTTGACTTTCTACAACTTACTTGCATCTCCCGACTGCATCTCTGGAGCTCAGCCACAGTGATCTTTGGGTTCTTCTTTACCTCTCTCACCAAGGCTCTTCTCCCCGATAGCTCAGTTTGGCCGGATGGCCAGCTCCAGGAAGGGTTCTGGTCGTCCCAAACGTTTTCCATTTAAGGATTATGGAGGCCACTGTGCTCTTAGGAACCTTAAGTGCAGCAGAAATTTTTTTGTAACCTTGGCCAGATCTGTGCCTTGCCACAATTCTGTCTCTGAGCTCTTCAGGCAGTTCCTTTGACCTCATGATTCTCATGTGCTCTGACATGCACTGTGAGCTGTAAGGTCTTATATAGACAGGTGTGTGGCTTTCCTAATCAAGTCCAATCAGTATAATCAAACACAGCTGGACTCAAATGAAGATGTAGAACCATCTCAAGGATGATCAGAAGAAATGGACAGCACCTGAGTTAAATATATGAGTGTCACAGCAAAGGGTCTGAATACTTAGGACCATGTGATATTTCAGTTTTTCTTTTTTAAGAAATCTGCAAAAATGTCAACAATTCTGTGTTTTTCTGTCAATATGGGGTTCTGTGTTACATTAATGAGGAAAAAAAATAACTCAAATGATTTTAGCAAATGACTTCAATATAACAAAGAGTGAAAAATTTAAGGGGGTCTGAATACTTTCCGTCCCCACGGTATATGCGCTGCAGGAAACGCAGTGAATCTTGAGTGTTTTCTGTACCACCCTGTACTCTGTTCATCCGATCTGCCACCAGTATCAATGTTAAATCAATGACACCCCAAAACAGATTGCAAAATGCAGTGTGATTGCAAGAATCCGTCACATGGGTGTGAACACCCATGCGATCCAATTCCGGTGCAGCAAAAAAAGATGCTTGCACCTTTTTTGTATGGTGCAGATTGATCCCATACAAAATGAATGGGCTCAAATGGCACTGCAAAGAATCGCTTGTGATTTTAAATAGGGATGCAGTGCAATTCCTGTCCGAATCGCATGTGTTGTCCAGCACCGCACAAGTGTGAACACAGGCTTAGCGATTTTTGTGTTTCTATCTTTACAAGAGCTGAATGTTTTCTGGACAAGGTTTTTTTTCATGCCTTTTCCATAATAATCTAAAGGTGTTTAACTTATATGTGGTAAAATTGGATAATTTTACCTTCCAAGCAACTACAATCATTAAGCTTCTAGATCTGTTTCCCAATGATAGCTTATATAAAACACTCCAGAAGGAAAGCAAAGTTAGTCTCCCTGCAGTAAAGAGAATATTTTCTTTTAAACGTATGCTGTATGAGCACAAATATAAGAACCATTCTTTAATCCCCAGGTATTTGGCCCTTGTCAGAACATTTGCATGGGCCTGAGTTCAATATCTTCTGGTTAGACTTGTAACAGTATTTTTTTTTGCCACCAGAATGTGTAAAATGTGTCTGGCAAGTGTGTCCGATATCTTGTAGCATTGGGATTAAGGGTTGCTTCTGTGCTGTAACAAATGTAATTTCATTTTTTTTTTATGACACAAAGCCTCTATAGGATTATGCATAACACGGGTCTTTGGCTTTATTTTTCCACATTGAAAACCTTTCTGATATTAGAATGTGGGGGGAACAGGTGTTGTCCACTTATGTGGCAGTACCAGATTTTTCTAAACCTCAGGGCATGGTGGAAATGCTGTATGTATGTATGTCTGTATTGATGGGCTGATATGTAGTAGACAGTTAATGGGTGTTCATACTTTTCTTAACCCAAATGTTGCATTGAATATGGTGTTGAGATTAGCCAGTTATTGAATACATTACACTTTAAAATGACAAATCCATAGACCAGTTGGTAAGATTTGATGTCATGTTCTGCTTCTCCAGAAAGCTTCAATAGCGAGGTTGCTGAAGAAGTGCAGAAACCTGAGCCCTGTTCTCAAGAAAGTATGAAAGATGTTAGGACAAGTTCTTGTAAAAACAGGGTTTCATTTAGGCAGATATAATGGTGCAGATACTATGCGATTGTGAGAACTCCACTGAACTCTTCTTACAGTTGTTTGGCATACATTCTCCTATGCCTCATTTTATCTCGGAACACATAGTAAATGCATGCTACATCCATCTACAAGCCCTAAATATTGTGATGCACTTACCCTTTTCACTTCTACAACTTAATTGCCACATGGAATTCATAACATTCATATTTAAATGGAACCTTTTGATGTTTTAGGCCTCTTTCACTTGGGCGGACCGATAGTTTTTTGTTTTTTTTTTAGGTGGTCTCGATCGGACCATACATTGCCCTCTATGAAGCGTATTTCAACAGACGTTTACGCTAAAAACAGATGGATTGGGGATCCTTACCCATCTGTCTGGTGGATCGGATCAGATGACTGTTAGATGTAAATGAGTAGGATGTCTGTTTCTATCTGACTGCCCATAGAGGAAAGTGGGCTGTGTCCGCTCTGCATAAGCGGAGCGGACACAGACCTGTCATCCACATGCTTAGAGTGGATCAGCAAACAGATTCCCCATTGAGTCCACCCATCTGAAAGGGGCCTAACTCACAAATCAGGATAAGTCTGTAGTCTGTTCTCAATAGGTTTTGCCAAGGCCCTGTACCTAAAGTGTGCAGCATCTATTAAATATAACAATGGGTGGGGAGGGGTGAACATATTTCTGCAGAAGTAAACTGCTGTGGTCAGTATTTATTTCAGCTTGCACATATATTGGAGCATTATATAAATCCCCTTCTACTATTGCAGGGCCAAGCATTGGATTCCAGCTTTAGGTATCTTTGTGTATGTAGCCTAATGGTTCTGGGTGGAGATAAAATGTTGCATATTATGTATAATACTAAGCGAGTTGTGAGACACATAACGTTATATCATAAAGTCAGTTCTGACTGTTGAGATGTTGTTCAGATGGAAGAGTAAATTGGTGTTTTCTGGCTTGATCAAAGAGAATGTGTCTTTAAGCAAAACTCCTTTGTTTTTAGGCTTTGATGGGGCAGCCATTTTTATAACTTGAGTGCCAAACAATTATTATAGAGCAGTGAAGCCAAGCCTGCCCTGGAAGTAGTATTGTGTATCACTTGAGTCTATAATAACCTATATCCATTACAACTTAATCTTTAAACAAGAAATAAAGCCAGCATAGCCCAGTAAGCCTTTTGGGGAATAAACCCCAACATTCACTGTCAATTAGTTGTATATGTTGGATGAAAAATAAACTGTTCTCATTTGCTTCATGTAGCATCCTGTGGGAAGAATCCCCTAGGAACAAACTACAGTACATGTGTGTAGGTTTCATTTTCTTTTGCACACACTCAGTTTCTGGCACTTTACCATGTAATTTTAATTTTCAATGCATAAAAGGTTAATCTACCATTCTACAAGTGTAATGGTTGTTTACATGAATGTATTATCGATAAACAGGACATTCCATTTGGGTTGAAAAATAGGAATACCCTCTAAGAAAAAAAAAGTCTCCTTTTTAATTTATTACGCTAAAGTTTCACTTTATTTTAGTGTATAGTTCACTTTTAAACAAAGCCTCAATTTATGTGCACACTTCTTGTTTCTTATCTAATCCTACTGTGATTTGTACTCAAAATGCTGCATTACTATTAACTTGCACTTCTCAGCAAAACCAGTAGAATGATGCCACACAGGCACAACGGCTTAGTGAACTGATTGAAAAGCTGCACTGGGTGTTAATGCCATATTTACTTACAGTAGTTCCTTGGATTACGAGCATAATTCGTTCCAGAAGAATGCTTGTAATCCAAAGCACTCATATATCAAAGCGAGTTTCCCCATTAGAATCAATGGAAATTCAGATAATGCGTTCCACAGTCACTGTTGGTGTATGCAGTACTGTATGTGACCCGAGGTGCAGGGGCGCCGGAGACACTCGGAAACATCAGGAACGGAGTGTCTCCGAGCATCACTGGCGCCCCTGCACCTCTAGCCACATGCGGTACTGCACACCCGAGAGGCTTGAATCCTGCTCGTCTTGCGAGACAACGCTCGCAAACAGAGTCAGGGTTTTTTTTTTTTTTGAATAGCTCTTGCGTTACTCGCAATCCAAGGTATTACTGTATTTCTTAAAAACAGACACTATGCCTTTGGTGAAGTCACACATGATTGATGCAAAAGATCTACCTGCAACTATAGGAACTTCAGTATATTTACGCATTCAAGCACTTTGAATACAGACCCGATTTAGATGGATCTGTGTTGCATTTATAACAACAGGAATGAGTAGGCATACATTTCCCATAGAAAGAAGTATGATCTACTTGTATCTGCAGCCTCGGTGGTATTTACCGTATGTTACAGCAGTGCAAAAACGAATGGCTAGAACAAACACATTTTAATGAAAAAAACATTTTTTTTTTGTTCTTGGGGTACATGCTAAGACATAGGGCCTTGTATATCCGTCCTCAATTCGAAGAACTTACCCATAGACATTCAAAGCTGCCATTAAAATGATGGTTTCTGAAAGTTTTAATGTGATTGGTGCCTGCTTATATATGAGCCATACATGTCATAAAAATTTAGTAATTATTAAAGGACAAGTTTACAAATTTATGTTGTCATTTTAAGTAAACCCCCCATCCACAAGGGTGTAACCAGCATAGTTAAATATTTTTTTCCCCTCTTCCAAATTATTCACTGTGTGGTCTGGCCCAACATTGAACAGCCTATGCATTTAAATTAACCCTGCCAGATCTTCTGACTAATGTGCACGCATGCCAAAGCCTCACTCATACCGGCAGGTAGTGTGTACTCTGTTGGAAGGCTGGAGTATGGAGTCATGGTAGAAGTGCGCACTAGGCAGAGGACCCACCTGGGATGTTTTGGATGCAAAGGCTTTGCTCCAGGCAGGACAGCACAATGAAGAACTCAGGAGTTGGGATGAAGGTAAGTATTTGACTATGTTAGATACAATTGGGTCTGGGAGGTTTACTTGAAAGTCAACTTCTCTAAAAGTGAGGTTGTCCTTTAACCAAGTATAGCCATAGATTGCCATATCACTCAGGAAAAATGGTCAAGAGAGCTTGTAGCATTGTAGTTCTCTATGTGAACATAACTAGCTTTCTTCCCAATTTACTCAAGATCCTAAAACTGCACAAATATGGTGAAAATATTTGTTTCCCTTTCTATAAGAAAAAGATAACAAACCATGCATAATGCAAGTGGTGCTCTAATCTGTTGCCTCATTTGCATCTATCTATTCTTGGCCAATCCAGGTATACTGCGATTGTACAAAGCCTTTTTAATCTTTCACACACTACAATTTTCATTGACAGTTTTGGTAGACAGGTTACATTATATATTATTCTAGTTCCATCCTTAATACTACTTTGTGTTTAAGAGAAAAAAAAAAACATTAACACCCAAATGATTCAGCTTTTCACAGTGGTGTCTAGGTGGGATTTCATGAAGGTCCTAATGTTAACAGCAGATTTGAAAATGTAAGCCATAGTGGACCTTAGTGGATATAATGGAAAATGTGCCATTCATTACTGCTGCAATAGTGATCAGTTGTCGGTCATTAATGTGTCTAAGGCTGTGATTCATAAAAGGACACTAGGATATTGAACTTCTTATAGACTTTTCATGTAAATGAGTTTAAAGAGGTTATGCATATAGAGTATCCTCTTATAAATCTAGGCCTAAATATTTTAGAAATGTCATATTTGTTTTATTATTTTCTTAATAAAATACTTTATCTTTTTACTTTGTGTGTTGGAGTTATTTTTTTAGAGGAATGTTAGAATTGTGTTATTTAAAATTGTGTTCAGGACCCAGCAATACAAATAAAGTGAGCATAGATAGGACAAAATATTGAACAGCAAAAAAAAAGAAAAAAAAGACCTCAAAATTATATGAAAATTAGTAAAAATGTAGAAAAAATATAAAAAATAAAATTTTTTAGATGTGTATAGAAATTAAAATGAATAGAAAATGAAATCAATTTTAGCTGATTACATATTAACTAAGTGAACGGCCAAATGAATGAAAAGGATATAAGGGTGAAAGGTCAATAACCCTTCTCTATTAACCACTTGAGGTCCGGGCCATAGCCGAATGATGGCCACAGCGCGGACCTCAGTTTCCGGGAGGCCGTCATGGGACGTCATCCCCTGTGCACGCACCCTGCAGGACGCGCGGTGCGCCCGCTGTGATCACCGAGTCACGAAGACTCGGATGATCACAGATCCGAGTAAGGGGCCGATCCCGGCCCCTTACCATGTGATCAGCTGTCAGCCAATGACAACTGATCACATGATGTAAACAAAAGCTCGGTAATCGTTTTTTTTTCTCCTCACGCTGACAGCATGAGGAGAAAAAAAAGCCGATCACCAGCTTACGTTAAAGGGACATCAGTCCCGAAGAGGAAGGAGGCACATATGCCTCATCTGTGCCTGCCAGTGCCACCTGCCAGTGCCCAGCAGTGCCACCTATCAATGCCCACAAGTGCCACCTATCAATGCCCACCAGTGGTGCCAATCAGTGCCACCTAGCAGTGCTGCCATCAGTGTAAGCAATCGGCGACCATCACTGCCACCTATTGGTGCCCATCAGTGCCGCTTAATCAGCGTACATCAATGAAGGAGAAAAATTACCTGTTTGCAAAATTTTATAACAAAATATAAAAAAAAAACATTTTTTTTTTAAATTCGGTCTTTTTCAAATTTTTTTTAACAAAAAATAAAAACCGCAGAGGTGATCAAATACCACCAGAAGAAAGCTCTATTTGTGGGGAAAAAAATGATAAAAATTTCATTTGAGTACAGTGTTGTATGACTGCGCAATTGTCATTCAAAGTGCGACAGTGCTAAAAGCTGAAAATTGGTCTGGACAGGAGGGGGGTTTACGTGTCCAGTAAGCAAGTGGTTAAACACCATAATATGGGTAGACCCAATAGCATGAAATAGAATGAATGGATAGGTGAACCAATTCATTACTAAATTTAGGTAATATCAAGTATAAACACTAATATTAATATTCTTAAAAAAGAATATTTATATGTGTAAGTGCATTATGTTAAAGAAAAAAGGGAGGAAAGGGGGAACAAAACAATAAGTCCACCCTTACGTCTCAGACCAGGTTTACACTCAGGTACATAAATATTAGATTGCATAAAAATACAATTATTAAAATAAAAAATAATAATAAATCTGGGTCAAATTCATACAGGAAACAATAAATACATCACAGACCCCATGGACACCTAATGTCCATCACGAATTGTCAATACACGCGTTAACATCAGTGTCAATGTTAAGCCCACGTGGGGCATAGGATTTCAAATGATGGATCCATGCCATTTCCAGCCTAGATATATCTCTAACCAATGAGCTTCCTCTCCAGTAAGGTTTGTATTTATCAATACCAAGAAAGAGGGTCTTGGAGGGATCTTTATTATGGGCAAGTAAATAGTGCTGGAATAGTGCATGGAATGATTCCTAAAACCAATTTTTATATATGCTCATTCAAGCGGACCTGAAGTGGGCGTTTAGTTCGGCCTACATATTGAAGCCCGCATGGGCACTGCAGCATGTATACCACTCCCACTGTGGAACACATGATGCATGGCTTGATTGTGTGATGTTTCCCTGTGGCGGTAGAGACAAAAGTGGTAATATGTCTCTGGGTGCATGAATTGAAAGAGCACACCCTACATCTCCTACATTTATAGAATCCGGACAGTTGGTCAAAGAAACCTCTACTAATGGTGGGTGGGTCTTTAACATTGGGTGCTACTCGGTTCCTCAATGAAGGAACACCCTTAAACAAAATACGAGGTTTGTTTGGTAGCACATCCTTTACATAATAAACTAAAGACAATCAGCGCAAGCTATATTAGGTAAAGAAATGGAAATGCAAGCTGTACACTATAGGATTCACCAACCTAAAAGAAATTTATAAAACAATGCTAGTGCAGCGCAATAAGCTATAAGAAAAAGTCCTTGGGACTCTTGGATCAAAGAAACTGGATCTCTTCCATCGGGTATCAATAATCATGTAAATGCGCTTACCGGAACAGGTGGACCCCTTAATTACAGGGGGTCATATGAGCCTGAATTCCAAGCGGGCTGGATAGGTGCTGTGCGATGGAACTGAATCACATCTAAAGACAACGATCATCGGACGGCCCGAGTGCAGACACACGACCTGGATCTCATCTATGGACTATGGACTCCAATCCACGGGTATCCCGGATGGCAGCAAATAAGCCTTCTATGCGGTGTGTCGGAACAGGTGGACCCCTTAATTACAGGGGGTCATATGAGCCTGAATTCCAAGCGGGCTGGATAGGTGCTGTGTGATGGAACTGAATCACATCTAAAGACAACGATCATCGGATGGCCCGAGTGCAGACACACGACCTGGATCTCATCTATGGACTATGGACTCCAATCCACGGGTATCCCGGATGGCAGCAAATAAGCCTTCTATGCGGTGTGTCTTATAGCCGTCCCAAAAAAATGGAAGAGAGCATCTAAGTGTATTCCGTTTATCCAGTTTATTAAAAAAGTACCACAGATAGATTTGTATAAAAGCGCTGAACAGCGCAGCATATAAAATAAAAATATTCCAAGTGAAGACAGTCTGTTCGCGTCCGAACAGCTGTTAGATGGCAGCGGGTGATGTCAGGAACAAAGCTCCGCCCCCGTTCTTGCAAAAAGGTTACACCAAGACACATATATCAGAGGAGGTGGCAAGAGTGGGTACCATGGACCGATCCACTTTGGTAGCAGACTCTAACAAGCATAAGAATGCTAATCAGGATGATTTTCAATACAGGATTATCCTAGATTATAATATCCAACACAAAAAGGTGGAAAAAATAATTTCAAAATATTGGGACATCTTGAAAAAGGATAACATCTTAGGCCCAACTCTTCCAGCCCACACTAAATTTATTTATAGGAGACCACCAACCTTAAGGGATATCATATCATAGGTAGATCCTCCAGTGATCAAAGAAAATAGTATTTTCAACTTTATGTCGGGTTTTTACGCATGCGGGAAATGCCCAGCATGCAATGTAAATTTAATGTAAAAAAAAAGGAGTTTGTTGCTACCGCCACTGAGAGAACTTACCTTTTAAAAAATTGAATTACTTGCGACACTGTAGGTGTAGTATACATGCTACAGTGTGAGTGCGGTCTCCAATATGTGGGGAGAACCTCCAGACCCATGGGAGTCCGCTTAGCGGAACATGTAAGTAACATTAAGAGAGGCCTTAAGACACATTATGTATCCAAACATTTTAGGACATGCCATAATAGGGACCCCAAAAAATTACAGTTTTGGGGTATAGAAAAAGTGACAAAACACTGGAGGGGGGGGCAACTTTATTAGGCAACTTAGCCGTAGAGAGTCCCTATGGATCCACGAAATCCAAGTGTCAGTCCCGAGAGGGTTAAATGTTGAGTCTGATCTCAATTGTTTTATCTCAGACAAATAAACATCCCCATTCAGGTTATGTTGAGTGATGCTGTGTGGCCCCTACTTTTTGACTTATTAGTTTTTCCTTTTATATTTTAAGTATAATATTTTATACATTATGCTGTATTTTTATTCGATGTAAGAGATGGCCGCGGTGATAATTGTTTAAAATGTGTGTACATTTATATCGATCTAGACATATACGTTTATGTGTTTTTCTGTACAAATAATGTTAAAAAACAAGGCTATTACACACTTTTCTAGGGTGGTTTTAATAGATCACTGCTAGATTTTGTCGTTTTTTATTAATCTCTCCTATATGTAATACTTAGTCCTACAAGTTCAATGATTTGCCATGTCCCTGGTGGATGTCCCCATTTGGAATCCCAGTAATTCATAGCGCGATTTCCGGTTCCGGTAACCGGACACACCTTGCTGACAGTTGGCAACTATATCTACCTCTAGGGTGACGAGAAAGCTCCACCCTCGCTGACGAAGTCCGTGTGGACGTAACGCCGCGTACGGGGGCGGAGCTTTGTTCCTGACGTCACCCGCTGCCATCTAACAGCTGTTCGGACGCGAACAGACTGTCTTCACTTGGAATATTTTTATTTTATATGCTGCGCTGTTCAGCGCTTTTATACAAATCTATCTGTGGTACTTTTTTAATAAACTGGATAAACGGAATACACTTAGATGCTCTCTTCCATTTTTTTGGGATGGCTATAAGACACACTGCATAGAAGGCTTATTTGCTGCCATCCAGGATACCCGTGGATTGGAGTCCATAGTCCATAGATGAGATCCAGGTCGTGTGTCTGCACTCGGGCCATCCAATGATCATTGTCTTTAGATGTGATTCAGTTCCATCGCACAGCACCTATCCAGCCCGCTTGGAATTCAGGCTCATATGACCCCCTGTAATTTAGGGGTCCACCTGTTCCGGTAAGCGCATTTACATGATTATTGATACCCGATGGAAGAGATCCAGCACATCCTTTAGTACTGCATCATTGTTCACAATGTGCCAATGTTTATTGATCAAATGCTTAATGCTCCTATGTGGTAAGGAATAGGAGGTGACAAATGGCACATCCAGGTTGAAACCATCCCCAACCCGTGGTTCCCTTTCTACCAATAGATCGGCTCTGTTCATAGTTTTAACGGTATCTAAGGTATCCACCAAGAATTCACGTTGATACCCCTTCTCCAGGAATCTCGTGGTGAGAACCTCAGCTTGAACTAGAAATTCATCAGGGTCAGAACAGTTCCTCCTGAGCCTCATGTACTGGCTCTTGGGAACTGATCTGAGCCAGGGGCTGAAATGGCAGCTATCCGTAGGAATAAATGAATTTCTATCCGTCTCCTTGAAAAAGGTAGACGTGACAAACTTGTTGTCTCTGGTAGTAATGGTGAGATCCAAAAAATTGATCTCAACCTGGTTCATCACACAATTAAGGTGTATGCCCCTCTGATTGGCATTAAGGGACCCAATGAACTCAAGGAGATCACAACTTTGACCATCCCATAGGAGGAGGATGTCATAAATATACCTGGCCCATAGGACCAATTGTGGTATGTCCTTGGTATAGATGACATCCTCCTCCCACTCCCGCCATAAAAAGATTGGCCAAGCTAGGGGCATACTTAGCCCCCATGGCAACTCCCATGTCTTGTCTATAAAACTTGTTGTTGAACCAAAAGTAATTATGGGAGGCCGCAAATTGTAATAAGGTCATCAAAAAAGTTATCTGACTCTCCTGAAGCCCAGAATCACAATCCAAATACCACTTGACAGCCTCAAACCCCAATTGATGTGGGATGATAGTGTATAAGGTGGTGATGTCCGCGATCACCATTCATATACCTGGTTTGGCAGGAATGCCCGCTAATAGATTTATAAATATGCCTAGAGTCCTTCACAAAGGAAGGCATCCTGCGCACCAGAGGCTGTAAATAAAAATCAATATATCTGCCCACCCGAGACGTAATTGAGTCAATCCCACTAACAATGGGATGTCCTGGGGGGCAGACAGGATTTTTATGAAGTTTGGGTAAATAGTAGATGATAGGTGTGCGTGGGGCCTTAGGTATCAGATAGAGACCTTCCTTAGGATTAAGGATACCTGCCTCACGACCACTAGCTATTATTTTTGCTAGATCTGTGGAGTATTGGACTTTAGGATCAGAGGGTAACACAATGTAGGTGTTACGGTCGTCCACAATCCTATGCATTTCTGCCAGGTAGTCCGCACTATCCAATACCACAATGGAACCCCTTTGTCGGCAGGCCTTTTGACAAGATCCTTATTATTACATAAAGAATCCAAACCTTCCTGTAAAGTTTTGTTCATTATGGCCTTCTTGATCTCTAGGCGGTCAAGATCCCTTAAAACCACATCCCTGACTTCAAAATAAACTTATCTAAATCGGAAATTTTAAACATTAATTTCTCCCAGTCCAAGGCGATTTCCCTGAAGCCCCTTTTTCCCTTTAAATGGGAACCGAAACACATGAAATACCTATTGTGGGTACAACTTGAATATTTTTTGAGTGGCGTAGATCTGTCCGTTGTCCCCTGGATACCCCGTTCTTGCAGGAATCATGATCGAACCACCTCAGCACTCACCATATCCTCATTGGATATATGGGATGCCCTGCATAAAAAACTCTCATGGGGGTATGACTCTCCTTTAATGCCTCTCCTCAATCATAAATATTTTTTACCAGGTTTATTAGACCCCGGTTTTAAATCATAGGGACTGGAAGAACCTCTCCTATTACATCATGTTCTCCGTGGCAACCCACTTAAAGCATTACATGTGATCCTGATCCTAAACCCGCCACGTTTCTTGATAAATGGAGATACCACCAACTGCAACGCTTCTTAAGTTCCCTCCCTCACCCGTTTAGAGGTCTACAAGATTTAAATAGCGTAGAAGAAATATTTCATCCAAAAGACCCCCCTTTACATGGTATTTCTCTATTTTATTAAGCTCTTATTGCTCTTCAAAATTCCGCCTTTCCACCTTTCCTGGCAAAATGGGAAATAGATCTGGGCTCCCCCCTCACAGACAACCATAAGGATAAGGTCCTACAATTAGCTCACACCTCTTCCCTTGCTTCTAAAATGGCAGAGGTCAACTATAAATTACTCACCAGGTGGCACTACACCCCAGTTAGACTACACCAAATTTTCCCCGCCAGTTCCCCATTATGCTGGAGGAACTGTGGGAACAAAGCCACTCATGCGCATGTCTGGTGGTTTTGCCCACTCATTTGTCCCTTTTGGACTGCCATTTGCAATCTTATCCTACAGATTTCAGATGTCAATCTACCCATAGATCCATGGTCTATCCTTTTCCATGCCACTAAAGCCCCCATAGGTTCATATAAACGTTCACTCATCCCTCACCTACTGAATACTGCCAAAGCTTTAATTCCTACCTTATGGGGCCAAACAACAATTCCATCTATAAAAGTCTGGCTACAAAAGGTAGATGAAGTTCATCTCATGGAGAATATTACCCACAACATTAAAGGGACTTCCAAGAAACATTCGTTAACTTGGGCTCCCTGGGTAAAATTTCAGCCCACCCCCTCCTATAAGGATATTATAATGCAAACCCCATAAGTCTACCAATTCCGCATTGCCATCTAAATTCCAATAACTCAAAATTTTTCAACAGTTTGACATGCACGCCAACAATCCCCTCCCTCCCCCTTCCCATCTTATCCCATCTCTTATCCACTATCCCTTCTTCCTTCCTTTATTTTCTTTCCTATCATCTAGTTTTCCTAATTTCCTCTTCTCCATTCTCTCTATTTTATCTCTCTCTTCTAACTAAAGCAATGTTTCTCTTTTTGTTTTTGTATTTTGATTCAAATGCTCGCATAGAAAGAAGCCTCTGTCTACTTATTCATTACATTCGCTTACTCTTCCCCTCTTGTATCCCCAGAGGTAGATATTGTGTTATTGGCTTCATGACATTTGTTGTAAATTTGTGAGCATTGAAACTAATGCTGCTTTTTCACCAAGACTGTATCTAGTTTGTGATATAAGTACCGTATTTATCGGCGTATAACACGCACTTTTTTCCCCTTAAAATCAGGGGAAAATCGCGGGTGCGTGTTATACGCCGATCCCCTGCGATCCTGACCTGTCAGAACTAAAAAATCGCTGACCGCGATTTGAAAATGGCGCCGCCGGCGCCGAAATACACAGTGCCGGTCCTCGGCTCTTCTCGGCGGCTTTCGGTTTCACTCGAGCGCCGCCCGAACCTAGCCGAGTATACTCGGCTAGTTTCGGATAGCTCCGCTCACCGTCCGAGTGGAACCGAAAGTAAACGAGAGCCGCCGAGAAGAGCCGAGGACCGGCTCTGTGTATTTCGGCGCCGGCGGCGCCATTTTCAAATCGCGGTCGGCGATTTTGAAGCTCAGAGGCTTCAGCAAGACTGCACTGGGGCAAGGCTGGACTGGGGCAAGGCTGGACTGGACACTGGGGAAGGCTGCACTGACATGGCTGCACTGACATGGCTGCACTAGCAAGGCTGCACTGACATGGCTGCACTGACATGGCTGCACTAGCAAGGCTGCACTGACATGGCTGCACTGGCAAGGCTGCACTGAGAAGGCTGCAATGATGGGCATTTAAATGTAAGTTTTTTCCCTTCAACTTCCCTCCTAAAAGTTTTTTTCCTTAAAATGCCCTCCTAAATTGAGGTGCGTGTTATACGCCGGTGCGTGTTATACGCCGATAAATACGGTATATCTTTTCCCTTTTTTTCTTTAATAAAAATTTATTAAACAAAAAAAAAAAAAAACACATCCCTGAACACCCTTAAGGCTGGAGCAAGGGTTCCAGGGGGATTGAAAAGGGAGGCATTAGCCAAACCAGAGTGGACAAATTGGGCAGCCACTGAACTATTGCCAAGCACAGGGTTACCAATCATATACCGTTTGATACTAAGTTTCCTAACAAATTTGTGGACATCCATAAAGGTGTGGAATTTATCCATACTCTTTGGTGGCGCAAACTTTGGCCTTTGTCCAAGATCATTTGCTCGGATTCAGTTAGGACCTTGAAACTCATATTGAATATCCTTCTCCCCACTACGTTCTTGGTCTTTTTAGCTGCTCTTGCCCGCCTCCCCCCTCTGGTTCCTCTCCTCTTTCTCCCTGTCCTTTCGTGCCTTGTGTTGGTTTGGAAAAACCCCAACTACTCTGCCCCACTGGACCAGAGGGCTCTCGCGGCAACAAATTTCTATTGTAAGCCTGATGGGATCCACCTGGATTAGCCCCACCTGAGGGATGATAATACTGAGAATTATCAGGCAGGAATTCCCCATCTGGACCATCCTTATCTCTCAAAGGAAAAAAGGCACCTAGGGGGTTGCTATCACCAGGTCCAAAACCAGGGGCTTTCCTGTGTGGGACCAGCAGTCGTCTTAGCAAGATAAAGGCCGTGGCTGGGTTACAGCCGATCACTTCTTGTTGCCTGCTATCTGGTAAGCAGGCAATTTATATGGTGGTCGGGCACTTCTTCTATTTGTGTGAAGTCACTGTGGTGGTTACCTGAACTGAAACCATGAACTTTTGATTTATCAATTTATGGACTAATTTCACTTTTTTTTTTACTTTAAACAGTAACTTTTATTGATAATTGTACATATACAATGATACAAGCAATGTACTTTGTACAACTTGACAATAATATGACTAAATGTCTTAGGGAGTTTTTCATCCCTTATAAACACTAGCTATAACAAGACCCAGATCAACATAAAAAAGGAAATAATAATGAGTATACACCCTATGAATGTCTAGAAATTTCTTGTATGGCAGAGTGTTATTGACTTCTAATAACCAGGTATTAAATCCAGGGGGTACAGTTTTCATCCATTGTCTAGCAATTCTTTTTCTGGCTGAGAATAAGCTATCATGTGAAAAGGCCTTAGTAAATTTATCAATGTCTGGTTCAGAGAATATCCCTAATAAGCATGGTTTGGAGTGTAGTGTTAAAGGGGAGCCCATAGTATCGTGCAAGAATTGAACAATTTGTGACCAGAACCCTTGTATTGCTGGACATTTCCACAATAGATGGTAAAATCTCCCCATGTCACGGGAGCACATAGGGCACATAGTGCTGTGGTCACTTTTGTACCTGGCTAATCTGAGAGGAGTAAGATAAGACCGGTGAAGTATATATAGTTGAGTAAGACAGTGTGATGGTTTAGGTGACACTATCTTGCAAGTGTCGCTCCACTCCTCTTCCTCTAATGTACCAACATCTCTCTCCCATCTCAATTTAAACTGGTAGGCTAATCTGGATGAAGAGGGGAAAAGTAGCATGCTATAGAAAACTAAAATCAACTTTTTGGGATCCAAGTTTTTTATTGCCCCCATAACAGGGTTAGGGTCAAGCTGGGGAACTGCAGCGAGAAATTGGGTCTGAAGGGCATTCCAAATTTGCAAGTATCTAAAAAACATATTGTTTGGCAATTTATATTCTACCATTCTAGTCTATCAAATGTTTTAAGGTTACCATCAACCAGATGATGAGATAACTAATACACTCCCCTAATGCTCCAGATACCTGGGTCCGGAATCGAGCAAAGCTCAGTAAGTGTAGCATTATGCCAGAGGGGGGTGAACGCATGATATTGGGGTAAATTGAGCTTATCAGATACAATTTCCCATATACAGTATGTCTATAGTGATAGAGTAGGGATTGATAATCTCTTGTTACTTCATCTCCCTTAACCCCACTTGGTATAGTGCAAAAGGGGTCTGCTGATGGGTGTGACCATTTGGGGCACAAGAAGGTGAGAAACCTTGATCTATCAATTTTATCAACATGGAATAGCTGAGCCGCAAGTAGTACATGTTAAAGTCTGCAAGAGCTGCTCCCCCAAGATCAGTGGGATTTTTCAGCTTTCGCCAGGGCAGTTTATGTCTGCTTGTTGTGCCCCATATGAATGGCTTATGTAACGCCTCCAAGGATTTGAAGTGTTTGAAGGGTAAATATACCAGTGCATGCCAGACCATATACATTATCTTGGGTAGAAGTACCATTTTTAAAAGGTTTATGCGACCCATTACTCTTATAGGTAAACAGGCCCATATTTGAATTTTGGACTTTATAATATTAAACAGGGGTTGTATATTGATAGGTATATACTCTGCTGGTGAATAAGTAACATATATCCCTAAGTATTTAATTTGGTTGACCCTTTGAAAAGGGAGATTTGCCTGATCACAAGGTAGTGGGAAACTAAGGGAAGTATTTGAGATTTATCCCAATTTATGTTTAGGCTGGAGAAAAGTCCAAATTGTTTGTGACAGACCTAGCCGGGACAGAGGCTTTTGGAGGGGACTGAATGCAAGCCTCTTGCCTACCGATTATGGGCCCTGGCATTTGGGGGAACGGTGCTCGTTGTGAGCTATATGCCTGGGGACCCTTGAGGTGGCGTTACTTAAGGTTCAGGTCCATGTCCCCCAAGACACACAGACCCTGGATATGCCATTGTGAAGGGAGTCACTAATAGGGGCACAGGGTGAATGAGAACCCCACTATGATCTGTGCTAGTCAGACTCAATGCTGTATATATGTTTATATAATGTGTGCTGTTGTGTACTATTTGCTGTGATAGTTTGGGGTGGGGCTGTATTCCAATGTTCTATTGTGTCTGTCTGCCTTTGATATCACAGGATGTGTATCTCTACGAAGGGAGGGGGGATTTCTCCAACAGCTCTCCCTGCTGATAAGAATGTTTACTGATGAGAAGTTAAACACACCTGACCTGTGTGTCCATTGTCATTGGACAGTTTAACCCGCCCTGTTTTCCAAGGGTGGGGGGGAAGTGTTTTGAAGTGGGATCTGTATAACATGTGTTTGGATAAAGATTATTATTCCTGCTTGAACCTTAAGACATACAGAGCCTCATCTCGTACTTGGGGGAGAATCATTTGTATGGATTTCTTGTTTGGCTGATTGAAGTGTTCGGTAGCTGTCTTTGTGTTTGGGTATGGAATGTCCTAAACGACTTGAACCTCTTTCATACTCGGGGTGCCGTTACAACTGGTGGCAAGCAGCGAGATTATTCCCACAGCCCAGAAGGACAGCTACAAGAGGACACAGGACAATGGAAGCACAGTATGAACAGCTAAAGCGCTCTACTCTCAAGGACTTACTGGAGAACTGGGGCCGACCAGCCAACAACCGTAAGAAGAGGGACATTATCGCAATGGATAGAGCCGAAAGACCCAACATAACCAAAAGGCCCAGCGTAACAGACAGGACACCCAAAGATGCATGGTTTGATCGGGCTGTTAAAATAAGACTGGCACATTATGGTCCTAACTGTACAGCGGAGATAATAGACCTAGTTATAGCGGCTGTAATGTCCTAAACTACTTGAACCCCTTTCATACTCGGGGTGTCATTACATTGTTCAATAAGGCTCAGAGGCATCGACAAGGATGTACCAGAATTCGCCAAGTATAACAATTACTTTATGTCAAATGCTGAATGTTTTGTAATGCTGATTTGTTAAATAAAAACTCTTTTCTGTTAAAAAAAAGTATAACAATGTATCGTCTGCATCCATACTTAACTTTTCTATCAGGGAACCTACTTGTAGGCCAGATATATCGGAGTGTGTGCATATAGCCATTGTTAGCGGCTCAGCAGCCAGAGCATACAGCAAAGGGGACAAAGGACAACCTTGTCGAGTGCCCCTGGTGAGGGGAAGCAAGTTGGACGTCCATCCATTCGCCAACACCCTGGCCTGATATAGTAACTGTACCCATATTATACATTTTGGGCTGAATCCATAGTTTTCTAGGCATTTCCACAAATAGCACCACTCGACCGAGACGAATGCCTTGGCTGTGTCTAAAGCAACAACTACTCTTGAGCCAGTGTTTTTGTGTTGAGTCTGGAGATTTATATACAGCCTTCTCAGGTTAAAGGAGGTATTCCTTCCAGGCATGAAGCCAGACTGATCCTCATGTATCAAAGTGAGAATTACTTGATTAAGTCTGATGGCAAGAATCTTGGCAAGGATTTTAACATCCACTTGTAAGAGAGATATGGGACAATATGACTCAGGGGAAACCCGGGTCCTTGCCAAGTTTAGGTATTAAAACTATTAATGACTCTCTCATGGATGGGGGTAAGATAGAGGTTTAAAAAATGTGATTAAAGAGGGAAAGTAGTTTTGGCGTTGGCAATTCAGAATAGAGGGAATAGAATTCTTTGGGTGACTTAGAGTGAGAAAATTTGGCTCATTGGTTGTTCGTGGTATTTCCAACATTTCAACTTGGTCTTCTGTAAGTTGAGGAAATTGTATATTCGCAAGAAAAGACTGCATTAGTGTCATATTGTCAGAAACAGTGGATGTATAAGGTGTCGAAAAATTCTCTAAATTTTGCAGTGACCTGGCTGGGTTCTGTTATAGCTTCCCCTGTGGAGGAACGGAGTGTAATAACCACTGGACGTCTGTCTTCACAGTGCACCAAATAATCCAAGAGTTTGCCTGCTCTCTCTCCATGCTCGAAAAGTTTTTTGTTTATAAAAAAAAAAGTTTGTGTCTGGCCTTCTCATATTGCATTTGTTCAACTATTCTGGTTTGTAATTTGAGAGTGGTAGGTAGCACAAGTAGTAGAGGGTTCCTCAACAATTGCTTTTTCTGCGAAAGACAAATCCACAATGGCCTGAGCCAGTGCTGTCTCTGATGTGGATTTCAATTTGGCTATATGCGAAATAAGAGTGGATCTAGAGTGGTTTTTAAATGTGTCCCACACTACAGAGAAAGGGGCGGTGTTTTCATTGTCTATAAAAAAAAATTGCCATTCCATGGTAAGATCATCGTCCTTTGGCAGGAGAGTAAGCCAGAATGGATTTGGACACCATGTGACTGGTGGCCGGTTATGTTGCAACCTTAGGGTGACACAATATGGATTATAGTCAGAGAGTAATCTGGGGGAGAAGCCTGATTCATTAAGTCTAGGTAGGAGGACTTGGTAAAATAATATAAAATCGATGCGGGACATAGACTGGTGAGAGGGAGAAAAAGAAGAGAAGGCTTGGGTTGTGGGATATTTGGATCTCCAGGTGTCAACCAGTTTAAAATCAGCAATAAGTCTAGCAAATTGGGTTACTTGAGCAGAAGGTTGAGAAGGCAGAGTCGTATATAGCTTGTCTAAACTAGGAGTTAGGGTGATGTTGAAGCCGCCCAGCCATATAACTGGTACTGTGGGGTGGTGTGTCATAAAACTAAATCCCTTAGTTAGTACCACAGAGCAGAATGGCGGGGGTACATAGAATGCCAACAGCAGAATAAGTTCTCCAAATAAAGTAGCATAGAGGAACACATCTACCTAAAGGGTCTACTAAAGATCTCCAGAGCTCAAAATGCACAGATTTGGCTATGAGGATTGATAGTACCCCCCGAAAATGAGTGGTATAGGTAGAGTGGTATGCCCAACCAATCCAAGGGCGCTTTAGTGCCATTTGCAAAATGGCCTTCAATATGCATCTCCACTAGCACTAAAATGTCTGCGTGTTGTTTAAGGGAAGAGAAAACACCAGATCTCTTCAACTTGTCCCTCAGACCACGGACATTACACGTAAGCAATTTTAAGGAGGCCATAATGTAAACAATAAAAAAACAATAAAAAATAGCGAGAAAAGCTCGGGAGACCCTTTTTCACCCCTGCACACGATATAAAGCTCTATGTCAGGCATATAGCTCGTCTAACGAACATAAAATGATATACCAAAAACAAATATATCCAGGTAGTTAGTGTATATCCTGTCTACCAGTAATAGATCCATATGTCTTATACCTGAAGAATAGAGAAACACTCCCTCTCCGCCCTGCAAAATTGCGGGGTGGTGCACCCTGAGGTGGTGGCCTCACAGTCATGCGGTGTGCTCTCTCCACAACAAAAGTAAGAGAGAAGGCCACTTTTCCATAAGTATTAAGGCGTAATTGCTCAAGGAAAGTAGAGGGGTCAGGTCCCGCTGACCTTCAGGCAAGTCGATAAACCTCAATTACTACGGTATCCGTTACTTTTTAGGCGGAGACTTGGCCAGGTGAGTTGTGGGGGTTGGTGGGCGCAGTTTAAATCTGGTTTGCGACTTGTAGAGCCTCAGTATGATTGGTTAAGGTGTTTGTGCCAGCGGAGCTCAGCTTACGTCCTACAGCATTCTGCACCAGGCCACGCCCCTTCAAAGGCACTTTTATGAAAGTAGGGATATACCTGGTAAAATCTTGGGAAGAGCCCTCAGAGATTCTGACATCTAGCTCAGCATTGTGACACTTTCCAGACCCTGTGTTCTGTGTCAGTTAGCTGCAGAATGTTTTTCTCCAAATCAAGAGCAGTGATTGCTAGTGTAACCCAGTCTCTATTATCTCATGTGTCTGAGTTCAGACTAAGACATGTAAGGGTCTTTTTTCAGAATATTTTGGGAGCCCTAACCATGCCTCACTTGGCTGTTAATTTGTGGAATAGTGTGGTTTATGACCTTCACCCACTAAACTGTGCAGTTTTTGCACTTTGCAGGCCTCTGTGCAATGCGTTCTTTAACTGCAGGGTGCTTTTCCAATCCAGTGACATAGCACAGGCTCTGCTGTGATCGTCTTTCCTGACCTATTTAGTGTCTCAGCCCTGAACAGTGTTGGCATTTACATAACTGTTTTCATACCCCTCTGTTTTTTTAGACATAATTTGCATGGGGGCAATTGGCTTTGTTTGTGACGCATCACAAATTTTGTGTTGTGTGTCAGCTACAAAGTGCTTCCAGGTTCAGAGTCGCCCTCCCCCCGGTGTGCTCAGTCTCTAAAACTGCCCATAAATGAGTTGTATTTTGACAGCGGATTGACTGAGAAAATACCGACAGGGTGGTTGAAGACAAGTCGGTCAGTAGATCAATTCTGTTCAACCACAGTGGTCATGGATCAAAATTTGGCCGGTCCATGCTGAAGTGGCTGAATTTTCGATCTATGTATGGCCAGCTTAAAGCAGTATTAAACCTAAAATCAAACACATCTTATATTGCAGCTTACCAATTGTTAGATGTGATGGCTGTGTATCATTTTTCTTTTTTGGGCTTTCTTTCTTTTATTTTCCATTGCCAGCCAGCCATCCAGCAAGTCTGTTTTTTTCAAAAGCTTAAGCTCTCCAGTAGAATGTATCAGTTTACATGGATGGGACAAACCATTTAGCACTGACAGTAATGGTTAAAAAAAATCAGCTTATATTTAGTCAGGCAAAACCTATCCCAAAAGGGAAAGAAACTGTTTGCTGTAGCCGACTTTAAAGCATGAGCTGGAGTTTGGCTTCAGTTAGTGTATTTAAATCTGCATAAAAATGTAATACCCCCCCCCAGACTGACAACGTTGCTGTCTGCTGTGCCTCCTCATTCATCCAGAGTTGTCTCACTAATACAGGAGGTGTGTTACTGGGCAGATCATCAGGTAAATAGAAGGAAGAAAGACAACAAAAGTAAAACAAATGCAGCCGCCACATCTAATGACTGGTAAGCTGCAATATATTACACTTTTGTTTTTGGGTTGAATATCGTTTTAAGACTTCCATTACTGAGTAATGTGGGTTTCACCAAGGCACTGTAAACTTCCTCACAATTGCGCACTTTTTCATTTTTCCAGATATCTCCAGTTGATGTGATGGTTAGAGCTGGTTCTCACTATGTGCTGAACTTGAAAAACATAGGTCTCTACAGGAACACAAACAAAAGAATTGTTTTCTATGTGCCCTGTTTACATTTGTATAGAGCCCTCAGATGCAGAGCATTGTGATGCAGAAAAATGTATCTTTTCACAACAGGCCATAGCTGTGCTGAAATCTGTTTCTCCGTCTGTTTCTATAAACCACAGCTGAGCTGGTGCATTGAAATTAATTAAATGTTTCTTTTTGTCACTCCGTGATATTTAAAAAAAAAAAAGGTAAACAAAGCCCTGCATTGTAAAATACAAGGCCCTTTCCCCCAGAGCTGGAACAGAACAAACTAGCCAACACAGGAAAACATTCTTCCAGGGTGCGTAGTGAGAACAAGACCTCTAAGACCTCTAAAGGGTAAGTTCACCTTTACAGAAAATCTGTAAGGTGAACTTACTCTGGACTCCTTCCCCATCCCCCCCGGTCCTGCGATCACCTGCTGTGGGACATCTGATCGCCGCTTTACCGGTCCGGGGATTGGAAATTCCTGCGGCTTAAGCTCCTAAACGTACCTCTCTGTATGTATGGATAGGAGGTATTGTAATTGATCGGCGCTGACCAATCAGAACCCGCCTAGCCCGTCCTGTCAGCGCTGGAGAAGAGGAGAGAAAGCCGCAGGGATCCGATGTCTCACAGCGCGTGATCGCAGGACTCCAGATCAGCAGGACCAGGGGAATGAGGAAGGGGGTCCAGTGTGTCATTCTTTCTCCTGCCTTTTCTGGCTAGAAGTACTGTCCTACTATGACTCCTGCTTCTCTGATACCTTGTGCATCATCCAGTATCCAATCACAAAAAAGAAAAAATGATACCTAGTCATATGATAGTCAAGGATACAATCAGAATAATCTAAATAGGCACACGTTTCATGTAATTATTATCTGCAAGCATTAACGCTATATATCGTTATAAAAAGTGCTGCAGGTAAACCTGGAATAGGCATTATGGGACATCCGCAAAGCCCTGTTATCCTAGGTCAAAACGGCATTAGAGGGGGCGTGGCTTGAACTCTGAGGAGATGGCTGCTTAACTTCAGAGCTCCCACTGACAGGGATTGATTTCTTCTCGCAACGGAGTATTTTTAAATACTTACCTACATGGGTACGGCTTCTAGAAACTCCTCTGCCTCTCGGTCTCTTTCACCTCGTGAATTACCTGGCATTAGAGGGGGCGTGGCTTGAACTCTGAGGAGATGGCTGCTTAACTTCAGAGCTCCCACTGACAGGGATTGATTTCTTCTCGCAACGGAGGATTTTTAAATACTTACCTACATGGGTACGGCTTCTAGAAACTCCTCTGCCTCTCTGTCTCGATCACCTCGTGAATTACCTGGCAGACTGACTCAAAATATACCTGAAATGTTTAGAGCCCAGGCGAGCAACATGGCGCCGTCACATTCTCCACAAGGAACACAGAGACAAGTGACGGGCGCTACTGGGACCATAGCCGCCTCACAGAATGTGGACTCTAACGGGGGAATTACCCTCTCCCTTCATCAACAACCCAGTTTAAATTATCTCCGTTCTGTGGCAGCCGACATAAAGGACACCTTGACAGCAGCCATCACAGAACTGCGGATTGACATCCAGGCAATCACTGGCAGACTACAGGCTGTGGAGAAATCAACAGCCCTACACACCACAGCGATCAGGAGAAACCACCTAATTTTAGATACCCACACCAGGCAACTAAGGGATATGAACCGCCACTTGGAGGATTTGGACAATCGTGGCAGGCGCCGTAATCTCCGTGTGAAAGGCTTATCAGAGACCATCGATACAGATCATCTGCAGGAAGAAGTCAGCAGCATATTTAATAACATGCTAGAAAGACCAAGAGACACTACAATCAATATGGAACGGATACACCGTGCTTTGCGACCAAAAGGAAGGGAGGAAGATCCGCCACGGGATGTGATATGCTGCATTGTGGACTATCACCTCAAAGAGGAGCTGCTGAGGAGAGCCCGTGTTTTGGCGCCATTACAGCACAATGGAACAGAGATTCGTACATTCCAGGATCTATCATCCATAACGCTGCAGCGTAGAAGGGAATTGCGCCCTCTGCTGGATGTTCTTCGCACGAAGGGGATCACATATCGCTGGAAGTTCCCCTTTGGTCTTGCGGCTTCTTCACATGGCCGCTCTGCTTAGGGTCCTGGAGGACCTTCATTATTTCTGTGCAACGCTGGAGATTCCTCTCACCGAAGTCCCAGAGTGGTATGCGGAGTTCCGCTCCCCCGCGCCTAGATCCGAACCCATGGAGACACAGGAGGTCCGGTACCGCAGACGCTGATCCCCATCAGAGGATAGATTACATCAATCGGGACCGCATCCAGCCTTGCTTCACAGCCCGACTAAACCTCCGCACACACGCAGAGCCAGAAGAGACCGCTGACTCGATCGATCCTCCGCTGGAACACCAAATGTCTTTCTTTTATAAGTTAAGTTGCTGATTTTAGTTTACCTGTTCTATTCCGTTATTAAATCTTTGAGACATATGGAGCCTATTTCTGTCTGATTCGCCTACTGTACTAAGGCTATCAGGGGGACATAGAGACCAAATACAAGAAGCTGGTTGTCACCCCTCTGGCTCGGGATAATTGAACTCACTCATTCAAATACAAAACCTTCCCTGACCTGCGGTGCTGTTTGTCCATTTGAGGCGTAATGACAGCCTCCATGACATGCTTAGAGTCATTTCCTTTCCTTTTTTTTTTTTTTTTTTTTTTTTTTTTAAGTTTTAATAATGTTATATATACCGAAGTTGAAATGTGACTGTGTTATAAGGAAGGAAGGAACCCTCAGGATACAGAGCCAAATGTTGAGCCACATGGTACCTAAGTTTATTACTTTATTGTACCCCCTTTATCAGCATAAGCTTACGAAAATAAACCCTAACAAGAATGACCTATTCGGAATTACTGCAGCCCTGTTGTAATCTTCCTGCTAATAAAGCTTACAATAATGCAGAAATGGTTAGGACATAAAACCAATCGACCCCATGTGTGTAATTACCAAAGGCAAGGGATCCAGGGAGTTCCTTCCCAAATACTAAACATGAAATGGGGCTAGATAAAAATCTGCCCCAGAGGTTCTTATTACCGGTGCTCTAACATAATCCAACAGTGCTTACGCTGACATAGGCCTCGACCACGCTCCAAGTTCATAACCCGCACCGACAATAACTCGCTGTGGGTCACTTAATGCACTCTAATGGCCCAGTAACCGACAATCCATTTTGGCACCAGGCCCATAAGGGCATGGTCTAAGCCACATTTTCCAACCCAAATAGCCAGCCAGAACTGACACATATGCTTGGAATCGTCCCCTGCTATGAGCTGCCCTTAAACGGGCATATTTGTAATCCTGACATGATCCTGACCATATTCCATATTAACATTACCTGCAGGTTACGGATCATCCCAATCAATAGCGTCGGGGCCTGTAAACTAAAAATTTCCCTTCACATCAGACCATACCTTCCACCCCTTTATCTCAGTAACTACATAATTTCATGCTACTGTGGTTTAATCCTCTATATGCTCTACACACTGCTAAGGTTTCTACATAACATGCAGTACTTCATCACCCGGGGTGGCAACTACCTCACGTTTCACATGTTTATTGCCCATATGACTGGCTACGTCCCCAGCTGGCCGACCTCTAGATAATGAACTATCTCAACTTGTTACCATTAAATGCTCTTTGTTTGCATGTTTCGTTATACACCTGTTTGGTTTTTACCCGGTTGTTTCTTACCCGTAACTCACATATGTTTGCCTCCACTTATACATTCCACTACCCTATGACAGTGGGCAGACACTCTCTTCGTATACCTCTCCCTCGTCAGATCTTCGCCAACCCCCACACGGCCCCAGAATATAGTGTAGAACGCCTCTAGGCCAGTACACACTGACTGGGCACCGTAATTCACCGATACTCCCCAATTGTGAGACGGGTGGGCTGGTACCCCCTCTCTTCGGTGACTTAACTAAGAGTACCCCATACCCCCTTATTTGACGGTTACATTTTTTAAAATCCTCTCCGTTCCTTGAAGCTCTTACCCTTACTCCCCACTTCCCAATTATAGATCATTAACCCTATCATGGCAACACACAACGCAGTACAACCCACACTCAGTGTTAAATTTTATTCTCTGAACGCCCGTGGACTTAATACCCCGGAAAAGAGATCCCAGCTGATGCTCCACCTTCAAAGGACTAAAACACACAAAGTTTTTTTACAAGAGACCCATTTTAGATCTGATAATATTCCGAAATTACATAGCAACTTCGATCCAACTGCATACCATGCCTCTAATAAGGATTCAAAAACCAAAGGCGTATCAATTTTATTATCTAAACACTGTCCCATCCAAATACAAGATGTCGATCGAGATGAAAAGGGCAGATTCTTATTCCTCAAGGGTTCATTACACAACAGACCTGTTACACTAGCCAATTTATACGCACCCAATACACATCAAGTAACCTTCTTTCGCAAAACTCTACATCAGCTCACCTCCTTCCAGAATGGTATCCTGACAGTAGGGGGTGACTTTAATGTAGCACTATCACCATCCCAAGACACCTCAGCAGGATCCTCTTCCCTGACATACAGAGCCCTCCGAGCAATCAAGACTCAACTAAGCGAATTAACCCTACACGACACATGGCGTACTCTTCATCCCAAGGAAAAGGACTATACTTTCTTTTCCTCACCACATAATAAGTATTCCAGACTGGACTACTTCTTCATTTCACAGAATGACCTGACACTCCTTAAGGCAGCTACCATTGACCCCATGCTCCTCTCAGACCACAATCCCATTTCCATGACCCTGACTCTCCCGACTTCACAGACAAACTCCCCCATCTGGCGCCTTGATAATTCACTGCTGACAGATCCTGCAATTACACAGAAGATCAATACTCACCTTACTCATTATTTTCGGGAGAATGAATCTGCAGACATCTCTTCCACCACTCTTTGGGCGGCGCATAAATGCGTCATCCGAGGTGCACTCATCTCACTAGCCGCGAACAGAAGAAGAGCTAGAATAGCGCATATTGAGGAGCTGTCTAAGCGCATTCATTCTCTTGAAAAAATCCACAAGCAAACCCTGGCTACAAAATCCTTTGAAGACCTACAAAAGGCCAGAGAGGAACTATTAGAAGAACTAGGAAAAACTCTGAAACGCAAATTTACTCTAACAAAACGTTTATTCTACGAATTCAGGAATAAATCCAGTAAAATGTTAGCCAGAGCCCTTCAACTTAAAAAAGCGGCATACACCATTCACACCATCAAGGACCCCTCTGGGAACTCAATTGTCACATCAGACGGCATAGCAGACCAATTCGTATGCTACTTCGCCAAACTTTACAACCTACCTTTTACAAACATGACTGGACAAACCCCTGACAGAACACAGGCTATTGAAAGTTTTCTATCTCAATATGGACCCACACCTATTACACCTGATGATGCGGCTAAGATAAATCACCCGATTACCACTGGAGAAACTATGCTAGCATTGAAACAATTGAAAACAGGCCAGAGCCCAGGCCCTGATGGCCTCTCCGTAAGCTACTATAAATCATTTACCGAAATTTTAATCCCCAGATTCCTAAAAGCGTTCAACTCTCTACCCTCCTCGCCTCAAGCCAGCAAAGATATTTTAACTGCTCACATAACGCTTATACTGAAACCCAGCAAAGACTCCACCTTAGTATCAAATTATAGACCCATATCTCTCCTGAATGTGGACGTAAAACTTTATGCGAAAGTTCTTGCAAATCGTATTCTTCCGCTAATCCCTAGACTGGTATCATTGGATCAGGTAGGTTTTGTCCCTGGACGAGAAGCCAGGGACAACACCTTAAAGGCCCTCAACATACATCACTGGTTAACACACTCTTCGAAGCCGGGATTTCTGTTGTCCCTCGATGCGGAGAAGGCGTTCGACAGAGTGGCATGGGACTACATGATGGCGACACTTAAGGCTATGGGTTTCCCAGAACACCTGCTTCAACTAATTTTCGCACTATATTCCAAGCCATCAGCTAGCATTCGAGTCAATGGCCGCCTGTCGGATGCCTTCTCCATTACAAATGGCACACGCCAGGGATGCCCTTTATCACCCCTGACTCGGTTAAATTGATGATAGGCAACTCCTATCCTCATATTGATTAGTGGTTCCAAATTAATAATAACTACTGCAGTAGGGAACAGACACAAAAGATACGCTCAGCATCTTTCCAAATTACTGTTCTGCTTTATTATGACGCAATTGAAGGTTTTTATGCACATGATTACGTAGGTATCACATTAATATTACAATTGTACGTTTATGGTAACAAGGGGAGTTACATAGGCAGGCTTATTCTAATCAGGACTCGAAAGAATGTAAATATTTACTGAAAACATTATTAGTGCTGTGTGCACAGTGAGGGCAGTGTGCAATACGTACAAAATACAATACAATTATATACAGAACTTACACATTTCCATTACAGTCTCCCCTCTTTTGATCAATATTTTGATCACTAACCATACCTGCTATCACCTTTAACCTGGAACCTCCAAACGCTTAGGTGGAGGTAGTCCTGGCCAAAGAGGCAAAAACTCCATTGTGGAGAAAATAATAGCTGAGCAACTTTTTCATTACCAAATGACTTTTCATTGTGAAAAACAAATGATTGATAAGACATATTTACAGAGTACTGGCTGTACACTCCTGTGGCCAGAATGGCCTTCTAGCTGAATTGTGGACATGCTGACTTATCAGCATATGTAAACACAGACAATTCTACATAAAATGGAAGACGTACAAAAGACAAATATGACTTCAACATGGCTAAACTACTTTTCAAATATATATATATATATATATCCCTTACAATTTAAGTAATTGAATCAAAAAGTACCCTAGACTGTGATCACAAGAGGGAAACAAATCAAACAGAGACTTCTTTAATTTAGTCATTTTTGCAGTGTCTGGTGTGGATCCAGGTGACTTTTCCTTCAAGTTTTGCAAAAACTGTACATGAAATAGATGCTGTATTGAGTCTCCAAACATTTCCTTATATATAAATGTCTCTTAACAATCCACAAGTCACCTGGCTTTAGTTTTAGATCCTTCCAAACTTTTAGGATCTGGAATTGGGGAGAAAACACATAAATGAGTTTGTCAAAAAACCTTAAAAGATCAGCAACTTTCTCTGTGAGATCCGAATGGAGGACTTCAGCTGCTGAGACAAAATATAAGCAAGTGAGTAACACACTCCCAAACCAAATCCCATAGGGAGAGAGTCCAACATCCCCCTTAGGGGCTTCATAAAATATAAGAAAACATTCAGGCAAAAGTTTTCTAGTTTCTTACTCTACTTTGTCCGCTACATTGTAGACAGTAAGGGGTGTAAAAATAAAACCTCAAAACTTCTATTAAGGACTCTCCTATAAAAAATGATTTCCTCTGTTACTCTCTGTACTTTCTGGCACTCTG
The DNA here is from genome assembly GCF_042186555.1 of Aquarana catesbeiana. NCBI lineage: Eukaryota > Metazoa > Chordata > Amphibia > Anura > Ranidae > Aquarana > Aquarana catesbeiana. The sequence continues at coordinate 610,735,480 of NC_133324.1, forward strand.
TACTTACAAACTACTTCTGATAACACTTTTTACTGTGGCCTTTGCAGTAGCATTTGCCACTGGACATCCAAAAAACATGTCCATACAGACAAAATGCATACTCGTAAGATCCTAACTTGGGCATCTGGATATATCTTTTTGTAATATCTGGAAGGGATGTTCAGCTTTTGGTAACACCTTTGGTAACAAGTAAAACAAGAAGTGGTATGTTATAAAAACAACTGTGGAGAACCCTGGCTCTATCCCACGCTCATTTACTAAGGCAGCCATAACTTCTTGTGACTGATGACACGGTCCATGTGTCAAGCTGGAGGGAAAAGAGTGGCTGGCAGACATAAATGATCACCTTTTCCAAAGTCCTGTTTCATAAGAAGTTGCCCCCTGTGGACCACTTGTTCTTCTCGTTCTGGGGTCCTTAAAGTTGAATTATTAATCCCAGCTATACTGGGCCAGAACTAGGGTGGAATTTGTGAGTTGCACAGACCCATCAAGTGTCCGGGGCTGTAAATGCAGCATCCTTAGTCACCTGGTCTGCTTCCATGTGTGAAAGTTAATATGGCTACCTCAGCAAGAACTTGGAAGGCCGAAAACAGCCGATCAAATTAACTTGGCATGCTTGGTTGGTTTACCTGCCGAAGTAAAAACAAACTTCTGGCCCTTTAAATGGAACCAAAAGTTCTCTATATCTCGACTATCTATATAAATATACACTCTTTTTATAGCTCACAGGCTTTGCTAAAACATGGAGCTCTGCTTCTTGAGCTGGGGAAAAAGGATCCAATGACTTTGAATACAGAGTATCCTTCTGGGTGATAAACTGCATACTCAAATCTACAAAAAATGTAATATCTGGGTCTTCAGGGAGTGTGTCCTGCACTGGGCTCACAGCAGCTGATTCCTACACCATCAATTTAACACACGTGTCTTCCTTTGTCTCCAGTCTCCTCCAATAGAGGCAATAAGGTGGCTGGATTCAAATGTACACATTTTTCATTGTTATATTTGTACATAAACAAACTCATATTTTAAACCTTTCATTAGACAAACATTTAGTTAGCTGTATATTTGCTGCACAGAATGTCGGACCATTAAAAATTAAATGTTTGACCAAAACAATATCTAACTTTGTCTAATAGCACCTTTGCATAAAAGCTGCAGCTCTGATATATCGGGGTGAACCATTTATTACTGGGTCCAGCTTGTATAAATATATTACAATAGCTTGTTTTCTATCATGCTGTTTGTGTAAGAACTCCAGTTTCATGTTTCAAAACACAACTTTTTCCTGGCAATATTATAATAAATGATAACAATACCCTGCAGTCATGGAGAGATGCCCATAAATCCAAAATATTCTTCTGCTTATACCACTGTACTTACAAGAAAAAGGGGCACATCATTTCACAATCCACACATTCTGCTTTGGATTTCAAAAATAAAAATAAATAAAACAAAAGGATCAACAATCTGTATGATGGACCAGAAAGCATCAAAAACTATAAAACAACTGGCTGCAGGTGGCATCTATCCTAACAGGGTGTGTGGACTTGATGTGATGGGTCTGTTATATTTAAATTTTATTTATTATTACTCTCACATCATGGACCGCACATCAAGTTATTATCAAAAACCTTAAAATTTCATTTTTGTAGAAGAACTTCTTATGTATCCCATCCATCTTGGCTTTGTTAAATATTATGGCAGCTTTATTCCAAATAACAACCTCATCTTAATCTTTTTTTCTCTCAATAAGGGCTTATTGTATAAATGTAAAATTACAAAATTGTTATCTTAATCTAAACTAATCCCATTCATTACAAATTTCCCCATTAACCTGAATTTCATTTCCAACCAAAGGTTGTCTAAACCAGTTTCAATATATCTATATTATTAATAAAATTGTTAAACTCATATTAGAAATGAATACTCATTATTACTTAATTTTACTTAATTTCCCTTTTTTAAATGCACTGTTTCCACTATCAAAGGATATTCAATGTGTGCAATACACGGTTAAATGTAACCTTCATTTTACCATGTTTGGAAAACAGATTCAAAATAATTGTGATCACATTGTTTACCATTAGATTTGTTAACCCGGCACATGTTTTGTCTAAAAAACTGGAATTGGCATGGTGTCCTTCCAGCTTATCACTGACCTCTCAGGGACATTCTTTCAGCAGAGCACAAAGGAGGGGGTCACATCTGCGTACAGGACACACACAAGCAATAGAACTAAAGGTCCCAGCATTCGCACACACACACCAATATCTCTCTAAAATCGCTTACATTTTCCCATTTGTACACAACACATGCATATAATTCTCTCACTTTCTTTTAACTCTTTAATATTTCCCTGCATAAATTCTGCTTTCCTTATTTTGTTCAGATATCTTTTATATCTAGCTTCTATGATCAGACGGGCAGCCAGAGTGCTCATCCCATCTTCCCTCTCTGACAACATATAAAGTATTCTGTTTTAATTCTCATTTCTCTGTTTCTGACTTTTACTAGTTGTAGTGCCTGACCCCAAATTCATCCCACAACTTAACATGAAAATGTCCCTTTCTGTCTAGTGTTAATGTCACCCTTGATCCATCCTGCTCACATAGATAGCTGTTTCTCTAGCTGTTTACTCTGCATGATTCTTAGTCCCTGTGGACCTTTGGTAACCCAGTTACCCATTGTGGATCCCTGTCCACTCTAACCATTAATCTAGGGGCTCAGTATAGGCGGAACCGCACCTTCGGTTCATATATAGCGCTCCTCTTGCGCTGGGCATTTTTTGAGGGTCTCTTACCCTTCATTCCCTTACTTAATTCAATGCCCATAATGATTGGCCAGTCTTCTCTCTTCTCTACATGTGCCTATACCCTCTTGCCTCTAAACTACTTTATCTAGCAGATGTACTACATATACCTGTGAACAGCACTATTCTTTCCTTTCTTATCTATAACACTCCGATGGACAATAGACAGGGACAACATAACATATAACCACCAATCAATACAGTTCGATTAAGGGGAGTAAAATAGGTACCCTTTGTCCCGAAAATGCCTTACCGATAAAGGAAGTCTGATAACTCAAATGTAAGCAAAAGGCTTACCTCAGCCGGCTGATTATCAGAAATTCCCGGATCGTCTCAAGCTCCTCGTTTCGGATACTCAGGGTCACCTGGAATCCCCTCCTGGCTGGCTCGCCATGCTGACTCGGTTAAATTGATGATAGGCAACTCCTAACCTCATATTGATTAGTGGTTCCAAATTAATAAAACTACTGCAGTAGGGAACAGACACAAAAGATACGCTCAGCATCTTTCCAAATTACTGTTCTGCTTTATTATGACGCAATTGAAGGTTTTTATGCACATGATTACGTAGGTATCACATTAATATTACAATTGTATGTTTATGGTAACAAGGGGAGTTACATAGGCAGGCTTATTCTAATCAGGACTCGAAAGAATGTAAACATTTACTGAAAACATTATTAGTGCTGTGTGCACAGTGAGGGCAGTGTGCAATACATACAAAATACAATACAATTATATACAGAACTTACACATTTCCATTACACCCCTCATCTTTATTCTTACTATGGAGCCAATTCTTCGTAAAATACAAGCCAACCCTGACATCAAGGGTGTCAACATCAACCACAAACATTATAAAATAGCAGCCTACGCTGACGATGTCTTGCTTTTCCTTACAGACCCAATCACCTCTATACCCAATTTACTAAAAGACCTCACTATGTTCAAATCACTCTCCAACCTCCAAATTAATTTCTCAAAATCTAAGGCCTTAAACATTTCCCTACCTACCACCACGGTATCACAGTGCCAAGCAAACTTTCCCTTCAATTGGGAGCCCTACGCTATCACTTATCTAGGTATTCAGATCCCCAAAAACCTATCCAATTTATACTCCAGAAACTTCTTTCCTATTCTCCAATCTATTCAACAAGACCTCCAGAAATGGCATGTGGGCATATTTTCCTGGTTCGGAAGAGCGTCCATCATAAAAATGAATATCCTACCCAGACTCCTATACCTCTTTCAAACCCTGCCTATCCGTCTTCCCTTAACATTCTTTGCAACCTGCAAACGACTCTGCAGAAACTTCATTTGGTCAACAAAAGCACCCAGATTAAGCTGGGATAGATTAACCATTCCTAAATCAAAAGGGGGTATTGGACTCCCGGACATTTACAAATATTATTGTGCCTGCCATTTGACCAGAATAGTCGACTGGCAAATCCACGCAGACACTAAAGCTTGGGTTAAACTTGAAGAAACGTTTGCAGGGATTCCGATCTCACATCTACCATGGATATCACAGAAAGTGACCCCCAAAGAATGCACTAACCACCCATTCATACACTCTACCCTTCTCCACTTTCGGATGACATGTAAAAAAGTAACATAGCATCTTCACCCGGACCTCTGACACCCATCGATCAAAATCCTGACTTCCTTCCTGGCCTCTCGAATTCCAATACTGATACCCAACGACGGCTACCCTCTCTTAGGGCTGAACACTTTTTCCATAACGATGAATTTACAACGTATGCAGCGCTATCCTCCCGTTTTCCCAATCAAACCATCCCCCTCTTTAAATATTTACAGGTTAGGCACTTCATACAAAGTTCTAAACCTCTGATTAACTGGCATAGGGAACACACCCCCTTTGAAGCTATCTGCACTGCTACTGATCCCCAAAGACATCTGATTTCGACCATGTACTCGCTCTTGTTCTCAGACTGTAGCCCTAAATCTAACGCAATTAGCCAGCGTTGGGAACTGGACCTTTCATTAGACTTATCTAACACTGAATGGGAACGGATCTTTGAGCACATTCATAAAGGGTCCATTAATGTCACAGCACAAGAAAATGGATATAAGCTATACTTTAGATGGTACAGAACCCCGATCAAAATACATAAATACCACCCTAGCATCTCCCCACTCTGCTGGAGGTGCAATTTGTCTCAAGGATCCTTACTCCACATATGGTGGGAGTGCCCACTCATACAACCTTTCTGGAAAGAAGTACATCGTCTCATAACCCACATTACTACTTACACACTGGACTTTACCCCCGCCCAATATATGCTCCACCACACATCTATACCCTACTCGGCCTACAAAAAATCCCTTGCCCTCCACCTCATCAACGCCGCCAAACAATGCATACCCATGTTTTGGAGACAGACCAATACCCCTACTACCTCTCACTGGTTTTGCCGCATAAATAACATAGCAGAAATGGAAGCCCTCATTCACCAGGCTAGAGAGAACCCAACAAAAATTTCAACAAACTTGGGCCTGCTGGTCACACTTTAAAGAATCTGCCGATTACCGCAACTCTCTATAACGACACACCTTTACTTTATCCGGGTTATTACACAAACTGTTTTCTGCCTTTAAGATGCACCTGAAAGATACATGATCCCACCTACCTCTACCCATCTTCCCATACTACCTCTACCTGCTATAATCCTCTTATTATCTGGATGACATCTGGCCCATAAGAGCTTCTATTCCCTTCACTATATCGTCATGTAGTACCACAGAGGTTTCCCTGCTTATACCCTCTTTGGAGCTTACCACCCAACTCTATTTTCATCCCACTGGTTTACCATACAACAAATTATTGTACGGGTGAAATACTCCTTTACTGTTATTACCGACCGAGATTCGTAGCTCCCCTCTCCGGACACAGTTTGAACCCAACAGGGGTGTTCGGATGTCGGGGGAGCATACCTGAATATACCTGTACTTCACCCTCACTAAGTTATACACACAAGACATCGTACCATACTCAATTAGCAGCAAGTGGAGATGTCCTCTCACCATTCATGTCGACTTCCTTATCTGTTCCTCTATGGGGCTTGTTTTACCCTCTTAGTTGTGTAGTCTATTGATTACTGAACATTTTATGTTGTACTGTACATATTCTGTATACATTTAAACCGTGTTATGCTTGTAACATTTCAATGTTGCACTATACTCTCCTTGTTGTATTGAAAACTTCAATAAACAATTTGAAACAAAACGGCATTAGAGCCGTCAGACGGGCAACGTGCTATACTGAAAAAAGGAAATGGGATATTCAAGGAGAGAGGATGTAAGCTAGGGGATATATAAAAGAGGGGAAGGCAACATCCAGTATGTATTGCAAGTAGAGAAAAATAGAAAGAGCGAGAAAGGGGAAGGACATCAGAGGAAGTACCAAGCAATTTTGCTAGAAAATTACTTCAAACTTCCAAGTGGTTGTATATTTTCTGAAAGCAGAGGCCTTGTAGAATAAAATGTTGGCAGTCACAATTTTTTTGTGTTGCACAATATTTTCGCAACTGTTTATCAAACACATATTTAAATATGTGTTTGATAAACCGTGTATGTATGCGTATGTATGATTGAATCCCAACCACAGCCCTACCTGCACAGAGTTTGCATGTTCTTCCTGTTCCTGTACCTGCGTGGCTTTCCTCAGTGTACTCTGGTTTCCTCCCACACTCCAAAGACATGCTGGTAGGTTAATTGGCTCCTATCTAAATTGGCCATAGTATGTGTATGTATGAATGAGAGTTAGGGACCTTAGATTGTAAGTTCCTTGAGGGCAGGGACTGTTGTGAATGTATAATAGATTAGTAAAGTAAAGCACTGCGTAAATTGATGGCGCTATATAAGTACCTGAAATAAATAATAATAAATAGTACTCATTTTAATGCAAACAATATAATACCCACATTTGTTAAAATATAAAAGATGGGGTTGCAATCAAGTAACATGTCAAGCCTTAAAATCTGCATGTCTTTTAAATCGAGAAACTATGGTAGCAAAATTCCCAAAGGCGACATTCTAAAAGCCTTTACAGATTATTACAGATTATTCGTTTAGCGTTAACAACCAATGATGGCCTTTGAAATATTGATCTTACTGAGATGTTTGTGGTGATACCTCACATATATAAATTTGTTTACCTACTCTTTCCATGCTGAGGCTTTTTTTGGTGTTTTTATCAATTGTAAACAGAGTTATTTACCTGAGGGTTTTTCCCTTCTTCTCAAAAGGAAACATCCATCCCTGCTTTTCTTGCACCACTTTGGAAGGTCAGTAGACCATATTCTTTATTATCAGCCAGTTCTCTTCCTCTTACTGGGATATTGTACCTCCATGGACTTTCTGGGACCGGCTTACAGAAAAATAACTCCTTTTACAGTTCCTGTTGACACTATTCATTAACAGTGGTGGATGTCTAACCCTCATTACTCTGTGGTGGATTCTCCCCTTTACTGGCTCAAAAATTCAGATTCCTCAAATAGGGGAGATGATTGGTTGCTAGGATCGCCCGGCAACCAATCACCTACAGTTTAAGTTAACTCCAGCAGTTCCCACCCCCACCCACCCCTGTAATAACGGCCTCTGTCCAATGAAGGGGAGAGCTGCAAAAATGTCTACAGGCCGGGTGCACGTGAATTCATCATGGGCACTGACGGGCCAGACATTTAAGATCAGCTGAAGCGAGACCACATGTAATATGCTTTGGTCACAGCTTCCACAGTACAGGTCTTGTTCAATTAAAAATTCACTCACTGTATATGTAGTATTTCTCAGTCATCCAAAACATCATAATGTAGGATCATTACACAAGCAAATTGTCCATGGACATTTATTTAAAATGCTGAGAACTCTGCCTGAAACCCTTGACCTGAGCATGATTCTAATAGAAAATTTACTCGTAGATAGATACACTCAGAGTATGAGATATCTTTTCATGCATGATATAAACACACCAGCATGGGATGATATTCACTGCAGTTTGCCTTACAGTACTGGCCAATGTTATATTCTATATAAGCTGGGGAATTAACTACGCTTCCTGTGCCATTATAATGGTGCAGAAAACATGAAAACATTAAACTGTATGTTAGCCCAACATTCCAAATTGCTGCTATGTGTCTGTTGTTCCGTGTACTTGTATGAAAAAGTGTCTTGTTCTCTTTGCATTGCTTCCTTTGTGTAAAAATACTTGGTGATCCTGCCAGTCCCCTTGCTTTTCTATTTCTAACTGACCACTCTATGCATGGAAGCACATCCATACCAGAGTGGTAAGTTTTCTTCTTTGCATTCTAATTGGGAGCAAAGCCTGCCTGTAATCCAATGGGCAAACTTGTTCTGACACACACCCCTGCACAGCTGTTCACTGGGAAGATCAGTGTAATGCTGTTTTTCTGCCTCCTGCTGACACCCAACCCCCCCCGTATATATGTATGTATGTATACCTGTATATATATATATATATATATATATATATATATATATATATATATATATATATAGACACATACACACACACAAACATTTTGCCTTACATATTTATTTTAAATTGGATGGGTTGTTTTACAAGTTTTTCAAGGTTACTATTTCAGAGTGAAATAAAAACTAGCGCAGGGTATGCACCCAAATGCTACAGTTCCCTATACAGAAAACTACTGCAGATTCCGGCCAGGTGTGACCTGTGGAATGGGATGTAAGCTGTCGGCAGATGACACACATACCCCTCTGTCGGTGCTGTGATTAAACTACACAAGCAGAGCCTGCAGGGTTAACAACCCTCGTCCACTCCCCTGCTCAAGGGAGGAAGGGTGGGTTGGGACAGAAAGATCAGAGGATGCAGCTACAGCTCTCCTGTTCTCCATGTTGTGTCTGCCATAGACGTGGCAGAACAGAAAACGGATTCCTCTTAAATAACAAAGGGGCGTGATAGGGTTGAAATAATGACTTAGAGTTCCAATTAAATTGTTTGTGCTTTTTCTCTTCTGTGTACGTATCAATTGTTCTACTTAAATTGTTTGTGCTTTTTCTCTTCTGTGTACGTACCAATCTGTATCTAGATGGAATTTGGAACTGCTGAATAATCATTACGTGTTCACTGATAAGAAACTCTTTGTATCTTAACCTCATTAGGTAATGCCGATAAGATTACTGCTTGTAGAGCTGCCTATAAAAGGCCTTTGAAAGAAGTAAAGGGCGCAGTCCTCTTTTGCCTCGGACTGTGACACAGACATATCTGACTCCGTGTCATCATTCTTATAGAAGCAATAATTTGACAAAGCAATATAAACTTAAAGCAACTTGTTTAAGAGTTGCCCCTAACATTTTGGCGCCCGAACAGGGACTCACCAAGTTGCTACAAGAGGTGGCTGAGCTACGCTGACGGAACGAAAGGACAGGCATTCCGGGAACCACAGATCGAAAACCTGCGCAGGTAAGAAAAAGCTTTATTTTTCTTATATTCTGTGCTCCCCTGATTTGTGCCTATCCGTTCTGTCAGTTACGATTCTCCTGGTTTTAAAACACCAGCCTCTGTAGTGGTGAGTCTAGAATTACTGCATATTTTAGTTTATATTGCTGGAATTATTTGTTGTCTGTCTGTCTTGTTGAGCAAGTGAATGAGCCTTGTCAAGGATGGTATGAGTTAGAAGGGGATTGCCGAACTAAGCAACGGAATGCGCCCTTACCTCACATAAGTGAACTTGGGCGGTCTGACGCTTATGCTTAACCTCACATCTAACTCATAAACCATAGACGGGTTGAAAGTATAAGCCCTGTCTGCTCCATAAAGCAGGGATAAGAGTGTATGAGAGGGATCCCAGATACGGGGGGGAATAAGGTCTCCACAAAGTCCGGAGATCTAGTCGGATACCTGGCCACTTAAAGGAATGCTTGTATATGTTGTAGCCGCATTCTTGTATATGTTGTAGCCGCATTCTGGTTTGTTATTGGGCTAGCATATAAAGTAATTATTTGTTATTGGGCTAGCATATAAAGTAATTCAATTTCAGAAATCTCATCTAGGAGAGGTTTTTAGTATTCTGGCACCCTAGGAGGAAGGCAACGAGGAACTAGTGTAACTTGGTTAAGTGTTTTATATTGTACACTAAGTGTCCCACACGCTACCTAGGCAGGACTGTCAGAATGGGCCAGCAGAATACAAAACCCCGTTCAATCAGTTTATGACAGAGGTCCGCATAGACCTCCAGAAGTAGCCGATGAACACGGCAATCTGACAGACGGACATGTTAGGCATATAGGCTCAAGGGCCCCTTTTCTTGCTTTGTTAAATGCTTTTTGTCAGGCAAAATAGCAAGAGAGAGGCTCCACGTCACATATGAAACAACTGCCAGGACAGACGGTATCAGACTTTTACTTATCAATGGAAAGTATGATGGCAGACGAGGGAATGGACTTAGAACTACCAATTACAATTCGAACTTTCAATAGACAGTTTATGGAAGGGCTAATTCCACAGATAAGTGAGAAAATGAAAGCTTGTACCCCAGAGTGGAGGGCCATTAGGAATAGAGGGATGTTGTTGCAAAAGGCACAAGGGATAGAAGCAGACTTAGCAGAAAACAAAAATCGAAAACATCCGACAATCAATACGGTTGTGGATCCCCAAGAACCAAGCAGAGGTTCCTATCGCAAACCCCTTACTTGTTACTACTGTAACAAGACTGGCCACATCAGACGCAACTGCAGAAAGAGAATAAGAGATGAAGGAAAGGAAGGTGTTGATTACCCAGTTAGTCAGAGGAGGAACTGGCCCATGGATAACAATAATGGTGAAGTCAGACGACAGGGGGATGGTCCACGGCATGACTCGCCCCGGTTTTAGAAAGATCCAAAACTAAAATGCTTAAGACTACTATAACGGTTGGTAATAAGAAAATTTCTTGTTTAGTCGACACAGGAGCTTCACGCTCGTTACTTTCCGATTCTGAACTACTCCCTGAGCAAGAATCACCTGACACTTTATTAATAACTGGGTATGATGGCATTTTAGCCGACGCCCCGTTGACAAAACCTCTAAAAGTTAAAATAGGGAACCACATGTTCCTTTCCCGTTTTCTGGTATCTAGAGGAGCCCCCACTAATTTGCTAGGAGCTGACATTTTACAGAAAATAGGAGCTAACATTACCTATCACCCAGATGGCACTGTCACCTTAGCTATAGGGGATAATCAAGAACACATGGAGATGTGTAACCTGATACAATATCTGGAGGAGGAATCGGAACTGTCCGGTCCATCTCCTCCGGATTTGGATCAGATCTTGTCATCCCTTCCGGAAGAACTATGGGAGAAACATCCAGCAGATGTTGGACTTTTGCCCATACCTCCGGTTACCCTACAGCTGATTCCAGGAGCAGTGCTTCCCCAACAAAAACAGTATCCATTCAGTGCACCCCAAGAGGCGGCTATAGAAATGCAAGTCCAATCCTTATTAAAAAGTGGAGCTCTAAAAGAGGTAAAATCACCGGCGAATACTCCTTTGTACCCGGTTAAAAAGAAAACAGTAGCCGGTAGTTCAGTTAAGTACAGAATGGTTCAAGACCTCAGAGCGGTCAATAAACTACTAGCCCCGATGACGCCTTCAGTACCCAATCCACATACGTTACTGTCACAAATACCTTCGACCAGCATGTATTTTACAGTTATAGATTTAGCGAACGCTTTCATTTCTGTCCCACTTGCGGAAGAATGCCAACCTTGGTTTGCATTTTCCCTCAAAAATCGACAACTAACCTGGACACGCCTACCGCAGGGTACGGCGCATTCACCTACCTTATATTCACAAGCATTGCAAACGGTGTTGGGAGAATGGGTACCACCAGATTCTTGTGTATTGCTACAATATGTGGATGATTTATTATTATGCTGCCCGGACGAGGAAACTTGTTTGGCTACCACCCTTAATTTGTTGCGCTTCTTGGCAGAAAAGGGTTGCAAAGTTAATAAGAACAAATTGCAAGTGTGCCAAGAAAAAGTTATCTTTTTGGGACATTGTATATCACAGGGTACAAGGCATCTCACTGAGGAAAGGGTTCAAGTGATAAAGGGAATGTTACCCCCACGGAATTTCAAACAATTGCATATGTTTTTAGGTATTGTGTCATATTGTAGACAATGGATACCACATGCTAGCGCTTTGATGCAGCCATTATACGACTGTTTGAAAATTGTACCGTATGTGCTTACAGAAGTAGCGTATGAGTCGTTTGTCACTTTGAAAAAGCTATTAATTTCTGCCCCGGCTATTGGTATTCCAGATTACACTAAGAAATTTAATCTATATGTTGCCGAGATCACTGGACACGCCACAGGTGTTTTGACACAGGCAAATGGAAAACAAAGACCAGTCGCTTACTTTTCAGCAGCACTAGATCCAGTGTCCAGAGGTTCACCGTCCTGTGTACGGGCGGTAGCTGCAGTGTCAATCATCATTGATAAATCATCAGAGATTGTCCTAGACAATCCAGTTGTAGTACACACCACACATGACATACATGCAATCTTGTCTCAAGTTCAGCCCAAACACATTTCAATGGCCAGACAACTGAGGTTACAGTGTACTTTACTCTTACCTCCAAATGTCACTTTTCAGCGCTGTACAACTTTAAATTTGGCCACCTTTTTGCCTCTTCAGTCACCAGATTTGGCAAGGGGGAATAATAGTGCTAATAAAGAAGGAGATGAGGAAACTGACACCCTTCTGTTTAAAGAGATAGATCAGCACGATTGTTTTCAGCTCATGGAACAGGAGACAATGGGATTCCCACATGTTACAGATACACCGATTTTAAATGCTGAGCACACATTGTACATAGATGGCAGTAGGTTTGCTGATGACAAGGGTAAATATCACACAGGGTATGCTGTAGTAACTGATACACAGGTGATTGAAGCACAGCCCTTACCAGCCCACATGTCAGCACAGGAAGCAGAATTAAAAGCTTTAGAACAAGCCCTAGAATACTTAAAAGGACGAGAAGGGAATATTTACACTGACTCTGCCTACGCTTATGGTGTAGCGCACGATTATGGCCACATATGGAGGGCTAGAGGTTATCTGACAGCAGCAGGTACACCTGTAAAACATGGAGAAGGGATTAAGAGAGTCCTGAACAATCTTCAAAAGGTTAAACGAGTGGCCATTATGAAGATAGCGGCACACACGAGAGCAAAAACAATTGAGGCAAAAGGAAATGCATTTGCAGATTTGACTGCAAAACAGGCAGCTCTAGGGGAAGGAAGCCCTGAGACCTTAGCAGCAATAGAGGTGAGTATCCCAGAACCAACACGGCAGCAGCTGAGAAAATTACAGGAGCAAGCAGGGGAGAGCGAGAAAGATAAGTGGGCCAGGATGGGAGCAGCACCAGACCTTGACAATGTATGGAGGGAAGGAGGCAAAGTATGCCTACCTGCCTCTCTGTACCCAGCAATGGCAGCGGCAGTTCACCTACCCACACACGTCAGTTCTAATTCCATGTATAGGATTGTGAACCAAGGATGGCTCGCCCCTGGATTCAGTAGTACTGCGAGAAACTACTGTGCAGCCTGCCAAATCTGTCTCCTGAATAACCCAGGACAGAGAGTAAAAACCCCATGAAAACACCAGGTCCGGGCCCAATACCCCTTCCAGAGACTGCAAATTGACTACATACAAATGCCTAAGAGTGGCCCCTTTGAATTTGTCCTCGTGTGTATCGATTTATTTTCAGGTTGGCCTGAAAGCTATCCAGTAAAATCAGCTACAGCTAAAGCCACAGCTAAGAAACTGATCACTGAGTTAATACCTAGGTTTGGTCTTCCTGAAACCATAGAATCAGATAGGGGGACACACTTTAGAGGAGAAATCATGCAGAATGTGATGACCATGTTAGGGGTTCAACAAAGTTTCCACACCCCTTACCACCCACAAAGTTCAGGATCAGTGGAAAGAGTAAATGGGACAATAAAGTTGAAAATACAAAAAGCCATGCAAGAGTTAAACAAGCCATGGCCAGAATGCTTGCCTTTGGCTTTGTTCTCCATAAGATATACTCCAACAGGGAAAACAGGATTGTCCCCATATGAAATACTTTTTGGGAATGCACCTAGATTAGGTCTATACTTTACACAGAGTATGCAATTGCAATGTGATAGTTTGACTGCATATGTAATACAATTACAACAACGTCTAACTAAGATCCACAAAAGTGTGTATTCTTCTCTTCCGGACCCTAACTCAATAACAGGTACCCATACGCTGCTACCAGGGGATTATGTATATGTAAAGAAACACACCAGAAAGACATTGGAACCCAGGTTCGAAGGTCCTTATCAAGTACTCTTAACCACAGCCACTTCAGTAAAGCTGGAGGGAAAGCCAACCTGGATACACGCATCACACTGCAAGAAACAACCTGAGAAAACGTCATCATGAAATCTCTACTTTTCTATAGTCTGTTTAAACTTGCCTTTGTACAAGTGTATGCCTGGACTCCTGGTATTAGAGTATTTGAGGTAGAGGAAACCGCAAATTTCCAATGGGTAATAGATGACGAAAAAGTAGCAAATGATTCAGGATATGAGATGGATAAGTATTATGATGTAGGTAATTACACTGTTAAAGGACACAGGCGACCATTTCATATAGATGTAGGTATTGCATGGATACAGGCAGACCCACTCTCAGAAGTAACTATAACCTTCCAGTGGAATGACAATATGAGCTTTCCTTTCAATAACAGTAAAAATCATAGGTGCCATAAAATATCCCTTTCACAGACGTGGAAACAAGCCCGGGAACGGGTGGTAGGACAAATGTACCAAATATTAGTCACAATAGCAGGGGGAGAAAATATATCAGAAGGGATGTTTAATCTGACAGATATTACCGTTAATCAATCCAGTACTTTCCTCTGTGCCTGTTGGTGGAGGGAAAAGAGTGATGATGGGTGGTATTGGAATGCACAGTCCTATGGATTTCACATACAAATGGAGGAAGAAGTAACGCCAATAATTGAATCTTCCATATTAACACCCGTACCAAACACTTGCATAAATGTATCAACATCACAACAGAAAACAAAAATAAAATTCAATATCACCTTTCCCCCGATACCGGAGTGCAGGTATAAACGAGAATGGTACGACACACTATTGGGACTAACGGGTACAGGGATGGGAATTTAAAACTCGGTTGAAATAGAAGAAATGAACAACAGATGGAAGCATGCAGGGGGACACATAGCTGACAGTTTGACTATCACAAGCAAATGGTTACCCACCACTTTTGAAATCCAACTGCAAGAAATACCCCTATTACAATTTTTGGGAGGGTTAATAAATCACACGATAGGAGCAGAGCTCCAGCTGTGGAATCAAAGTCAACGGTTTGTAAATTTCACACAGTGCTCTTTTAACCTCTTATCCTATCATATACAAATAAATAGGGCCAGGACTGAACTTCAGTTGGGAAATTATCATACCTGGATGAAATATTTTAAGGGTCTAACTGACGATGGTGTATGGTTCCAAGTAAAGGGGGATAAGATAGAATGTGAGAAATAATTGGTGTGTAGGAAGGTTTGAAGCATACCGGGTAGCAGATGTAATGGAAATGTGTAAAATAGTGGTCATGCCACTAGTAATTAAAGACGAGTTTTGGTATCCAGAAATATATGGGAAATATGTAGATAAAGGAAACAGAACCCATGATTTAAATCTATGTGAAGGAACTAATAAGGGAATGGTATGCGGCAGAAGTTCTCCAGTATATGAACCTTGCTTGTTAAAATACCAAACTAGCATATGCAAAATGCAAAGAACACCGGTAAATGTGAACAATAGATTCATAGAAATAGGACCCCAGCATATTTGTATCATTACTAATGATAACCGCACCATGTCAGCGTTAAATAAATCGGTGCCGTTTGCGGGATGCATAAAAAAGATTAAAACATTACAATGGGGTAACGACACCTATCTTTTTGAACCAGACGCCGATAAGGTATTCTCTTCAGTCTATGAGGTACATAATCTCACTGACACTACACCCTTTATAATTTCTTTAGACCCACTAAAACAGGTTTTGGAACAATCAGAGTTGTTAAGACAACACATAGAAACACTAGAACATACCCTACAGAATAACCTCGTATCTGCAATAATTGACAAAGATAGACTAGTGCATCTTTCCTCACAGATACAACAGGATACTGCACCACATTGGTGGGATATATTTAGTGGAATGTCTTCTACAGCAACCAATACCTTTCACTGGTTGTTAAGTCCAATGGTAATTATTATTTTAATATTAATATCACTTACAATCACAAATATATGTGTATACAGGAAAATAAATAGGAAAATTAGGAGAATAGACAGGGCATACTGATAAATGTATATTGACATCACCCTACTCCCATAAACTCCTCTTCTTGAATTTAAGATGTGAGTAACACCTGGAGGGATGGGATTTTCCCCTCTGACAACCCGCGGTCAGGGATAGTACTCTAGGAAAAGCTGACTAGAACTTGTTCATGAGGACACAGGGGGAGGGAGAGGATGATGTCAAAGGGGGAAATTAATAGGGTTGAAATAATGACTTAGAGTTCCAATTAAATTGTTTGTGCTTTTTCTCTTCTGTGTACGTATCAATCTGTATCTAGATGGAATTTGGAACTGCTGAATAATCATTACGTGTTCACTGATAAGAAACTCTTTGTACCTTAACCTCATTTGGTAATGCCGATAAGATTACTGCTTGTAGAGCTGCCTATAAAAGGCCTTTGAAAGAAGTAAAGGGCGCAGTCCTCTTTTGCCTTGGACTGTGACACAGACATATCTGACTCCGTGTCATCATTCTTATAGAAGCAATAATTTGACAAAGCAATATAAACTTAAAGAGCTGCCCCTAACAGGGCGTTCCATCCTTTTGGTAATTAGGAGCAGCATCTGCTCCAGTTTTTATGTTTTGAAGAGTAGTGCAAGCATTATGCTTGAGCCATTCTTTGGTAATTCCCCCCATTATTATGTTTTCTTTTTGTCAGTTAAATAAGCAATAATACCTGGTTATACATAAAGAGGAGCTCAAGCCCCCCCACCAAAAAAATAAACATCAGCAGCTACAAATACTGTAGCTGCTGACTTTTAATATTAGAATGCTTACCTGTCCGCGGATCCTGTGATGTCGGCACCCCAGACGATTTTTCAATCGTCTCTCGGGTGCTGCCACTGCCATTCATTGTAAGGGAAACTGCAACTGCACATGTGCGAAGTGCGCTGCGCTTTGTGAATGGTCTGGTGGCGGGGGAAGGAGGAGGGGGGGCCGAACTTCCGAGGGACCTCACCGCGGCAAGGTCTCCCGGAAGTGGGTACGTGAAGGAAGCAAACAAGCGGAGCTTTCCCTTTTGGATAGAGCTCCGCTTTAAGCCTGGAACACACTATTCGTTTTTTCCGTTTAACCCATCGGGTTGAATGAAAGCAATTGTCAGCTCCAGTTGGAGCCGCTGTACTCACTATGCGAAGTACGTACAGCGATCTTCCTCGCAGAATTGTTGTGTTCTGACAGGGGGACAGAACACTCTGATCAACGCTTTTTGAAATTGGCTGAGAGCACTGATCTGGCGTCGGTCGGCTGCTGGTTTTCCAGCATGCTCGTTCGACGGAGGCTGGCCAGACAGCCGGCTTCTGTTGGACAGACTGACATACACAGGTCATATGTAGGTCGTTTTTTTTTTTTTGTCTCCCAAAATTCAGCACATGTGTACCTGGCTTTAGATAAAAACATATGACGATGGCCAAACTTTTTCCTAAATAATAAACATAATGGGAAATGTTGGAGATGAACACGGGCTCCCAAAGAAAATCACCTGTCCCAAACAAGGTTTTAATAAACAAAGAAGTAAAAAATTGAAACTTAACACTTCAAAATGCCCCTAATGACAATATGAAATAACCTTGGACATGATAGGGTTAATTAATCTTCATTTTACTGCTAATGTTTGTCAACAGTCCTATCGCCATCTTTTCCTTTTTTTTTTGGTTTTCTAATGCATTGTGAACTGTGCCATGCTGACTCTGGAAACAAAGCCAGTAATTACCTTCTGTCTTATCTGTGTACATCACAGCGGAGACAGTTATTGCCTCTGATCAGGTTATGCTACAAGCTAGCTGGGTCTTTTACATTACATTAATCAGCTGGATGTCTCCATTGATCTGATTAAATGTTTTGTTCCTGTTAACCGTATCAATCTGCAAGCTTTTTTGGAAAGTAAAAAATATTTTACTCATGAAAGCAATCTACTTTACAATTAGTGTCCTTTCACACAAGTGTCATCAGTTCTGCCACAAAAACTGACAGAAAAAAAAAAAAACGCATGAAAACGGAATCCTTTTACATCAATAATACATCCACTTTTCACCTACCCATTTTTAAAGTTGTTGAATAAAATAGTCAATGGTGGACAACTTTATACACAAAAAAAAATGTTTCTTGCCATTAAACTCAATAGAGGTATATGGACAACATAAGTTTACATCCATTTATGTCTGAAAAAAAACAGATATGGACAGAATTCGATGTAAATGATTGTGCATTGGTTTACATCCACTCACCCATAGACATACACTGTGGTTCAGTCTGGATCCATGTGACAGAATGATCCAGACTGAACGTTTGGGTAAAAGGTCCCCAAATGGTTAAGAGTAGGGAATAGACAGATGAATTGGATGGATTTAAACCGTATTGATTGTTTCTGCTTCTGAAGCCCTGCAAGCAACCCTGGCATCTTATGGTGGGTGTGACAAGCAGAAACCATATTCTTGGACAGTCGAAGGCACTTACATTGGATAAATATGTTCCAGAGAGCAGGTCCAGTCCCTCACTATTCTGTGCTGACCACTAAACATTTTTTCCTGACTCAAGCAATCTAAGAGAAAATTGAGTAACTGTGACAGCTCTGATGACAATTCAAAAATGATTTTCTTGGTTAGAAGTGAATAAAAAATAGCTTGCTAAATATCTGTTGCATGAAATTTCAATTTAAAAATATATGTGAAGGGTCACAATATGGGAAGCATAAAGCAAAAAAGTGTATATAAAAATACAGACACAGTGTACAGTACAGTATTCAAGACCAGGACAAGAAAGGGGGGGGGGGGGCAACTCAGACCCCCTCCTCCTCAGACCTCCCTAGTCGCCTCTCTCTTATGCAGCAAACACACGATCTGACTTTTCGACCAGACTTGTCCGACGGACGCCGACGGACCAAATCCGGCGGACAATCCGATCGTGTGTGGGCTTGACCGGACCTTCAACAGACTTTTCCAGTCGCAAATCTGACGGACTTTAGATTTGGAACATGCTTCAAATCTTTACGTCGTAACTCCGCCGGACCCAGAAATCCGCTCGTCTGTATGCTAGTCCGACGGACAAAAACCGACGCTAGGGCAGCTATTGGCTACTGGCTATCAACTTCCTTATTTTAGTCCGGTGTACGTCATCATGTACGAATCCGTCGGACTTTGGTGTGATCGTGTGTAGGCAAGTCCGTTCGTTAAAAAGTCCGTCGTAAGTCCGTCAAAAGTCAGTCGAAAGTCCGTCGAAAGTCCGCTGGAAAGTCTGTCGGACAAGTTTGGTCGAAAAGTCCGCCCGTGTGTACATGGCCTTACCCTAGGTAGACATTTGTGCATTGCAGGAATGTGCACAAAATTACATACATTGCTGCAACACACAAAAACACACAACTCCTTTGCAGGCATGCTTAATGGCACCCCACACAGAATGAAAAAAAACGAAAGGCTGGGTTCACACTGCCCTATGGAGCGGCTCACAGCAGGGGTCCAGTGCGTCCCTGTTCACCGTTTCAGGTAAAATTTCGGTCTACATTTTAAGCTGAATTCGGACCTGAAACAGACCAGAAGACGCACAGGACTCAGGGCCGGTGCACCCACTAGGCGAATTAGGCAGCCGCCTAGGGCGCACTGCCGCCTAGGGGCGCATCTGACCCTTGCCTCCCCCCCAAGCTCCCGGCAGAGCCGCTGATAGGGGACCCAGATAGCAAGGAGTTCGGTGCGGCAGGCATGCGGGTGGTAGCCTTGCAGTGCGGCGTGCAGCTTCTCCCCTCTCCCTCCTATCGGCTTTCACACATGCTGGAGGGAGAGGGACGTCTGTGTAACAGGGCAGGCAGCCAATAGCGCTGCTCTTCTGAGTGGGAGGGCGTGACTGCTAAGTTGCTCCGCCTCCCACTACCTCCTTAGCCAATCAGATTGCCCAGCCCACCACATTTGACTAGAAGATGCTAGTGGCCAGAGCAGGGCGGGATGGAGAGGATCCGACATACCTGAGTATGGTGAAGAAGGTATGAGATCAAACATGTCACAATGCATTGCTGGCTGCAGAAATGGATCAGTGTGTTCTCCTTCTCCCGTCCTGTGTGTAGAATATGCGGTGATCACACTGATGGAGGGATTCCCTTCTGTCTTCTCACACTGCTTCTTATCTGTGTTTTTATTTACACTGAACACAGGACAGGAGAATGATTAGACTTCTGCAAGAGCTGCAACTTCAGCTCTTTCTATAGCTATATAGTCCATCTAGGTTTTGTTTGAACTTTTATTTGTTATCTTTGAAGGCATTATCTGGTCAGGCTGGGAGAAGCTTCTCAGACCTGTTAACCATTTACTGTCCGCCTGTGCTTGAGAAATGACTTTTGTTTTTTTGGCACTTATATCTTGTAAACTCCTGCTTACACAGTGCAGTGATCAATGTATTTCCACACTGGTCACTGCTAGCCTAGGAAACACTTGTACTATGTTTGCAGTCTCTGATCATCTCCTGTGCTATGTCTGCAGTCTCTGATCATTTCCTGTACTATGTCTGCAGTCACTGATCATCTTCTGTAGTATGTCTGCAGTCTCTGATCATCTCCTGTACCATCTCTGCAGTCTCTGATCATCTCCTGTAGTATGTCTGCAGTCTCTGATCATCTCCTGTACCATCTCTGCAGTCTCTGATCATCTCCTGTACTATGTCTGCAGTCTCTGATCATCTCCTGTATCATGTCCGCAGTCTCTGATCATCTCCTGTGCTATGTCTGCAGTCTCTGATCATCTCCTGTACTATGTCTGCAGTCTCTGATCATCTCCTGTAGTATTTCTGCAATAAAGGAGGGCTACAGGCACGGTAGGTGGTGAGGGAAGAGGGCTGTGGGTGCAGTAGGTGGTAAGGCAAGGGAGGCTGCAGGCACAGTAGATGATGAGGAAAGGGGTCCCAGGTGCAATGGGTGATGGAAAGAATGCCTAGGCACAAGTGATGGTTAAGGCGGGGCTGTAGAGAAAATTTTAATGTATCATACAGGGCAAGGGGCTTCATGATCCAGAGCCCACCAAAGTCCTCAGCACCAGGCCCATGATGCTCTTAATCCAGGCCAAACGGCCAGGGTCGCAAAGGTCGCACTTGCAATCAGGCCCTGGTGTTCACAGTGAAATAATTAGAAAGTGCACTGTCATATTGTCACACAATACACACTGGGATCTGTGATCAAAGAGTGTTTTGTGCTATTATTTAATGACACTGCACAAAGCCATTCAGTGTGTTTTTTTTTTTTTTTTTTTTTTTTTGGGGGGGGGGGGGGGGGGCGCAAGTTGCTGGTCTTGCCTAGGGTGCAAAATAGTCTAGCACCGGCCCTGACAGGACTCCTGTGCAATTCACTCCGGAGCCGCTCTAGGGATATGTGAACCAACTCCATTGAGAGAGAAGCACACAACTGCAGAAAAGTGCGTCAGCAGGTTTAAACAGGCAGCAAGGAGGTAAAATATAGCTTTCTCACTACCTATCAAACACCTGCTAAAAAAATTGATCTGCCACTTGCCAGATTGTCAACAATGATATCCACCCATCTGAAGCCCTTTAAGCCCTTTCAGCACCTCTTCCTTCCTCAAAGCCACCTAGATCCCTTTAGTTCTATGCACATCTCAGAGCCCACCTCCCTTTTCCTCCATCATCCCACTTGTCCCGGCACTGCACATATACAGTATATACTATATGTACAGTATATATAGGCACTGGTTGGATGGTGGATGCTGTGCATGTGTGATCTAGATTTTCTGCAAATTGTTAAGGTCTCCACAATGTATGGTAATTGTAGAGGAAACAAACTTTGTTTTCTCAGAAAGTTCTATTCTAGGGTCCTGGAGCCCAGAGACTCTGTAGAGCTGTATGTGGGATAAAGCCGTCATTCCTAGGTCTACATCTTATCTAATAGACAGACCTCACTATTGCTCTCAGCTGTTCACAGGCCTTTATACAGTATATGCGAGCTGACTAATGCTCAGTTTTTTCTTGCTTACTCTGTTGTGGGAGCCTGCTGTTGGGTAAAACAGTCTGATTGCTGACAGAACAAGTGCTGCCTGTTTGCTTTGTAAGGCTTCATGTACACTAGCCTATATTTACCGTGGCCTCAGAAAAAAGCAAAAACATGGCAAAATCACAGCAAAAACGTGTCGCGATTTTGCCACGGTATTGCGTTTTTGCACGGCCAAAACATTCCTATCCTAAATGTGATTCTTCCGCGTTCAAGAGAGGAAGGTTGAAGCTCACCTATACGCAGCAGCTCCTAAACTCAGCTAAAAGCCTGTGTACATTGACACATAGGCTTTTATGGAGTTGAGTTTAGGAGCTTTGGCAAAAAAAAAAAAAAAAAAAAAAACGCCAAAAGCTCCTAAACTCAAGTTTAAGAGCTACCACCTGACAACTTCCCACTAGGGGTCATGTTTGGTGAGTCAAAGGCAATGGTCCCAGTGTGATAACAGGCTACACTATTGGCCAGGAAAGATTTTGGGACAGCACAATTGTGGGATTCCAATTTGGGATTATAGTTGAGGTCTCTTTTGAAAGGGTTGCTATGGACCTGGTCATGCCACTGCCAAAGTCTGCCTGGGGGCACCAGCACATATTGATACTCCTTGACTATGCCACCTGGTACCCAGAAACATACCCTCTTGGAGACATGTCCTCTAAGGTTATAGTGGCGTGTTACTGTGGATATGGATTCCTCCCCAAGGTGCACCTGTACGAGCCGATCATGAGAGGGAAAAGATGATCGGGTATACAGCTAAACTAGATGGATTATCAAGGGTTGGGTCTAAACTAGCCTTTAGCACAAGTACAGGCAGAACAGCCTATTCAGACTGAACAGGCCCATCCCCCAGGAACAGCAGATGTTCTGACAAACATATAATGCAGAACAATTGTGAGTAAAAAGATACTACATATGGAACAAAGAGCTAGAGAACTGAGCAAGCCCATAACGGGCTGCTAGGAGCAGTTCTTCCAGTGGCTGAAATGGGGTCACCCTGAGGCGATTAGCAATGGTCGCATACAAAAGCACTTCTACATATGTGAGGGATCCCAGGGGCCAATGGAGAACCATTATAAAACATACAAGTTAAGGACTTAAACATGCATCAGGGTAAAAAGGACAACTCAAAAAGTCAATGTATAAGAAACTGTAGTACGGCTTAAGGGGGAGAAGCAGTTCAGGACTCTGGGAAAAGCCCTTCCAGGTCTGGCATATCCTACAGGTCCCTGTTGAAGCCCATTTTTTGAACATCTGAAAGTAAGGTAAAGAATCCGTAGGTAATCCACACAATACCTGTCACAGATGATCAGAAGGCATACGGGGTTCATGAAAGCAGATAAGGATGGCAGGGGCTTATCATTACCCCAAGAAGGACCCATAGTAAGCAGAGGGGACTAGGTAACCTACATGAAAGTGCACTGAAAAAAAAAAAACAGGGGGAGCCCTCGAGCATAACAACAGTCCTAAAAATAAAACAACTTAGCAGGAGAACCATAACAGGTAAAGGTTACTCAAATAAGCAAAGTAAACTGGAAAAATCTCACCTGTTTTGCAGTTCACGTGGGGTCCAAACATAGGGGTCCAGATGTGGAAAGCATGCAGGAAAGAGTGCGCTTCCAGTTGGAGACTTGCTCCCAAAGAGCTCTGAGACAACTAGCTGAGGGTCCCAGAGTATATGGTTACATAGTTACATAGTAGGTGAGGTTGAAAAAAGACACAAGTCCAACCAATCTTTTCATGTGACAACAATGAAGAAATTACACTTTGTTACAATGTAAAGTAGTGAGTGTACAGCTTGTATAACAGTGTAAATTTGCTGTCCCCTCAAAATAACTCAACACATGGCCATTAATGTCTAAACCGCTGGCAACAAAAGTGAGTACACCCCTAAGTGAAAATGTCAAAATGGGGCCCAATTAGCCATTTTTCCTCCCCGGTGTCATGTGACTCATTAGTGTTACAAGGTCTCAGGTGTGAATGGGGAGTAGGTGTATTAAATTTGGTGTTATCTCTTTCACTCTCTCATACTGGTCACTGGAAGTTCAACATGGCACCACATGGCAAAAGAACTCTCTGAGGATCTGAAAAAAAAGAATTGTTGCTCTACATAAAGATGGCCTAGGCTTAAGAAGATTGCCAAGACCCTAAAAATAAGCTGCAGCCAAGACCACACAGCGGTTTAACAGGGCAGATTCCACTCAGAACAGGCCTCGCCGACCAAAGAAGTTGAGCGCACATGCTCAGCGTCATATCCAGAGGTTATCTTTGAGAAATAGACGTTTGAGTGCTGCCAGCATTGCTGCAGAGGTTGAAGGGGTGGGGGGGTCAGCCTATCAGTGCTCAGACCATACGCCGCACACTGCTTTAAATTGGTCTGCATGGCTGTCGTCCCAGAAGGAAGCCTCTTCTAAAGATGATGCACAAGAAAGCCCACAAACAGTTTGCTGAAGACAAGCAGACAAAGGACATGGATTACTGGAACCATGTCCTGTGGTCTGATGAGACCAAGATAAACTTATTTGGTTCAGATGGTGTCAAGCGTGTGTGGCGGCAACCAGATGAGGAGTGGCAAGGTAAGTGTGTCTTGCCTACAATCAAGCATGGTGGTGGGCGTGTCATGGTCCGGGGCTGCATGAGTGCTGCCGGCACTGGGGAGCTACAGTTCATTGAGAGGACCCCACTGTCGCCACTTTTATTACAGCGCTGCCTTTTATTGGATCTGCATGTGAGTGTATACCCATTTTAATAAAATTCTCAGTTTTATAAGGATTTACACTATTTGGCCCTTTCTTTCTTTGCCCGTTTTTCACCACTACCATTTGGTTTTCAACACCGCTCCGAGGGACCCGGTCTATGTGTCGGCTGTTCCACACTCCTCGGTTCAGACATCCGTTCGGTTGACACAGCAACATGAGAGCCACTTCATCACTCCTCCAGGCCGTCTGCAGACACTGACCACCTAAGCCTATCTGACCCCTCTTGGCGTATGCCCTGGCGGGTCCACTCAATCTGGTAAGCCTCTTCATTATTGGTGGTGTTGTGTATATTTTCACTCCAGATGATACATGAATTTGAAGTGTCTAGCTCCTGAAGATCTTTCTGTCCTATTCCTCAGGAAGTCTCTTCTTTGTCAGGTCTATTTTGGACTGCCGGTTTAATGGTTATGACATTGGACTTTTCTATATATTTTTTATAGCGCTACACTTACTTTATATTTTACCATTGAGGGAACCATGAATGCCAACATGTACTGTGACATACTATAGCAGACCATGATCCCCTCCCTTCGGGGACTGGGCCGCAGGGCAGTATTCCAACATGATAATGACCCCAAACACACCTCCAAGACGACCACTGCCTTGCTAAAGAAGCTGAGGGTAAAGGTGATGGACTGGCTAAGCATGTCTCCAGACTTAATCCCTATTAAGCATCTGTGGGGCATCCTCAAACGGAAGGTGAAGGAGCGAAGGTCTCTAACATCCACCAGCTCTGTGATGTCGTCCAGGTGGAGTGGAAGAGGTCTCCAGTGGCAACCTGTGAAACTCTGGTGAACTCCATGCCCAAGAGGGCAGTGCTGGAAAATAATGGTGGCCACACAAAATATTGACACTTTATAGATTCCTGCTTGGCTCTGGCTTCATCTGCTGTGGTGACTTTGATGGATGAAAGCCAATTTAAATAGGAATTCTCTATTTGTATTTAATACTGTGGGCCACTAGTGTCAAGGTATAGAGCTTTATTTGTTGTTTTTTTTCTGAATGCTGACTGGTGCAAGGTCCACAAAATGCTAGTATGGGTGTCCTTGGGAGGAAAGATCCTACCGGGCAGACTGTAAAAGAGTTTCCTTGGTGTGGTGATAGATGCATTTGATAATGATGTTATGTGGGGGCGTCTGGCTTCTTGGGTCTCGGGGCCTGGTGAATGTGATCAAACTCTGGGCAGTCTATGGGGATAGCTTGTGACAATTCTCGAAAATGAGACATAACTGTGAAGGTAAAGTCCACTATGGATTCTGGGAGAGCAGGTTTCCTCTTTGAGATCTGTTTTCAAAGTCCTCCAATTGTAACTGTGCCCTGGTTAGCTCTGCTTTCACATCTGCCTGGTCTTGCTTATGGTTCTCAAGCAGTGTTGCTGCAGTGTCCATCTTCTCCTCTATGGCATTGGTGCGGTTGCCTAATTCCCTAATTTCACAGAACAGGTGGGCAGTTAACTTGTTTGTGGCCCGCTGAAGCATTATTTTAAATCTGGCAAGATCTGCATCCCATAAAGAGGGAGCTTGTTTCTTCACCTGGAGAACCATCAGGCTGCCAGTGTCTGACAGCTGCTCTTGTTCTCCTGAGGTGAGCAGCTTTAGACTCAAGTATGGGGCTTCCTGTGTGCTGCCAAAGAGATTGGCCAAATCACGTGGAGGATGCTATGTGTGTTAGACCCGTTCACTGCTGGAGTTTTTTTCGCATCTTGTAAGCGGGACTTTCCGCTGTCTGGAGCAGGTGGAAGTGGGGTGGGTAAGCACTTCAGGACGCTTTGCTGATATGCCCGGGTGGTGAGGAGCACAGGCACTAAGTGGCCATATTCCTGCGCTGCTCACTGGCATCCTGCATTTTAAAATTTCTAACACTAATGCCGCATACACACGATCGGATTTTCCCACAATGAATGTTCAATGGGAGCATGTTGTCGGAAATTCCGACCGTGGGTAGGCTCCATCGGACATTTTTTGTCGGAATCTCCGACAACAAAAATTTGAGAGCTGGTTCTCAAATTTTCCCACAACAAAATCCGTTGTCGGAAATTCCGAGCGTGTGTATACAATTCCGACGCACAAAATTCCACGCATGCTCTGAATCAAGTACGAGATGGAGGTGCTCGGTCTGGTAAAACTAGCGTTCGTAATGGAGATAGCACATTGGTCACGCTGCAAATTTTGAAATCTTTCAATGCAGCACATTCTCTTCTTCTTTATAATGCTAGAATTATGAAGTTATTTTGCAGCTGATATTCACACAGAGTTCTGACAAACTGATTTCTTTATTATTTCTTGTGATCTCATGAATACATTTTTTTTTCGCCAGATCTCCAGAATAATGTTTTTAATTTTTGTCTATAGTAATCTCCTTTTTTTTTTTTTAAATCAAGATCTCCTGTTTTTATTTTTTTTTTCTAGTGATTTCCATAATATTTTTTTTTCGTTTTGTGTGTCAAGTTGACACAACACTATTATTATCTTGTATTTTTTAACCTCAAGGACATTGGTTGGTGTTGGTGTCCCTATTTAATTTGACATTGTCCTTTTGAAATGTACCTGCCTACTCACAAACAAACTGTCCTTTTTTAATTTTAACAACTAGCCAATGATTTTAGACAAAAAATAGACATTTATTAGGAGTCATAACAAAATAAAGAGGAAGGCAACAAAGGATAAATTGGTGAAGCCTTTGTACCCCAGGGAACACATCAACTATTTGACAGGCAAAATTGGGAGCCTGAGGAGTTCATTTATTAGGGAGCACAATCCGGTCCAGGACTTCGAGAGATCAGGAACAGCAGCAGGTGACATATATGTCCCCAGGCTGTGGGCTTACAACAGCCTGCGTCTTTTGCCAGACCAGACCGAACTCAGGCCATCACTATCTTGTTTTCCTTACACGCTTCCTTCCACGCTTGTTTCCAGGCTATGGCTCTGGTGTTGGAGATGTGGCAGGAGGTGGAGGAGGATGGTCCAACTTACACAGGTGGGTTTTGCTTGTGAGTTCGCCCCTCAACCCCTTATTTAGAGCCATATATATATATCACTTTCTCACAAAAGAGGCATTGGCCCACCTCCATTTCCTGCATTTTGTTGGCAGCCATGCAGGCATAGGCCTCAAGAAGACTGGGGGGGTTCAGAAGCCTGCCAAATTAACCCAAGCGCTGACTCCTCCATGTTACTCCCCTTCCTGGGCCTTTTTTGTTGGCAGAGGGGAGGGACCTGGGATTCGGTCAGGCTACTGGGCTGGGCCACCTCCTGGCTGCCGCTCACCCCCGCCACCTCCTGGCTGCCTCTTTCCCCTGCCACCTCCTGGCTGCCACTTTCCCCTGCCACCTCCTGGCTGCCACTTTCTACAGCCTCCTCCTGGCTGAGGATTTCCTGTGTATGAAAAAGGGACATAGTTTTAGTTTATTGTTCATCACACACAATTTTGAGAAATATGTCGAACAATGCTATACCTGACTCAAGCTGGGCTCCTCCAGATCTTCTTCCTGGGTGGAAGGCCCAGGTTGGACGTCGGAAGCCTCAGCTGGGGTGGAATGAAGAGTGGAAGGAAGGGTTGAGAGTGATGGCCTGATTTCAGTCTGGTCTGACAGAAATCGCAGTCTGTCGTAGTACCACAGCCTGGGTACATAAATGTCATTTGCTGCTGCTCCTGATTTCTGGGAATCCTGGACCTTCTTGCTCCCTATTATATGTGCTCCTCAGGCCACCAGTTTTGCACTTCAAATAGTTAATGTCTGCCGTGGGGATCTGCGGCTTCACAAGTTTCAGCAATTTATCCAGTGCTGCCTTCCTCTTTGGTCGATTTGTATAAAAGGGGTGTTTTGTCTGCCACAGACAGGGCAGCTCTCTGTACAAATCAATGAATTGGGGGAGGAAATCATGATTGTTGAATCGATCCATTTTATCTGCAAGGTACAACACAAGACAAACCCTAATGTCAGGCTAAACTCGCATAATCTTGTCCCAATATAGGCCTCAATCTCTAAGCAGTATAGGCCACTGATGTCCCAAGTTCAAATTGTACCTTCGTTAGAACGATCGGCGCTTCCGCTACTCCGTCCTCCACTCACAGATCGTATGTACGACGCACGCACGTTACGCTTTATATACACTGCGCATGCGTGAAACTCTGCCCATCCCTGACCTGCTTTATAGTATATTCCCCGCGCCTTGTCTTTCGGCGCAGTGGGAGAGCACATGGCGGAGAAAGAACAAGTGCATGAAGACAGCAGCAACGACGAAATCCCAGAGCCACGAACGTCCCGATCCTGGAGGAGATTTGAGGCCTCTAATATGTCCTTTGTAGAGATGGTGGACATCTTGAACAGGGCCGACTATGACGGGAAGCATGGACCTTACCCAAACCCAAATGTCAGAAAGGCCAAGATCATGACTAAAGTTGTGAAAAGTCTGCAGAAGAATTTTGGGGTACAGCGATCCAAGGATCAACTGAGGAAACGATGGTCAGACCTCAAATTGAGGGAGCAGGATCAGTACAGAAGAATCAAGAAAGTGCTGCAAAAAAGTAAATGTTTTGTCGTGTGTTCCTATTCTTCTTATTACGTTCGTGCTGCTCCATGTGCTTTTCTTTACTGGTGTACAGTTTAAAATGGCAAGTTTCAGGTACGTGGGCACAGTAAATAGTTCGGAGTAAACATCGTTCGCTCACGCACTAATACAATGTTTTTGGCAGATGCAGGTTAACTATATTTGTTCAGGCCTATTTGTCTTAAAAGAAGTTTAGTACATTGTTGTCTAGCTGGGTTTGTAACTAGAATGAAATACAAACTTGATTCAGTGTAAGGAGAGGACACTCTGCAGCTGTTTACACACCTGGACGCAGGCGCACTAGTGTGGGACACCAGAACAAACTTTTTAGGGTGTCCCACACAGGTGCTCCAGTGGATACTAGGGGTGTCTTCATGTGTGAAACTTTAGCCAAAAAGGTAAGTATTCCAGCTTGAAGAAAGGGAAAAAAACATGTCTTCAGCTTGGAACTCTGCCAAAACAGACAATTGTACGACACTTCAAGCAATGTTTCATATTCCTATTTCTTGCCTCAAATATCTGTGTGCTAAGTATACCTTTTTTTTTATTCACATGGGGAGAAAAGAATTGGGACGTCAGAGGACACCAGAGATCAACAACCTCCTAAAGAAGGGGAAATCACAAAACCACAACCTGAGGATGTGGAGGAAGGAGAGGTTCATGAATTGGGGCAAAATAGTGACCACAACAGGTGAGTGTCTGAAACCACAGCTTCAGGTAATAGATGTATGCCTGCATATTTATAATACATGGTGTTTTTTTTTAAATTTTAGGTGATGTGCATGTTGTGGAAGAATCTCATTTCACAAGTGCAAGTGCACACGTCCTCATCGGGGAGATCATGGTGTGCAATCGGGATTTACAGAAGATCAAGGAAGACATCAATGATGTGGAAAAAAGACTCAAAAACATCATTGATGTTTTAGGCAGAATATAAAACACACCAATTTTTTTAAATTTTGTAATTTTTATTAGAACTTTTCTAAAAAATGTTGAAAGCCAAATTTTGAAGATGTACACAGTGTGTCAACATGTGCTATCTGCCATCACGGGATTTCAAGGTACGCGTTTTGAGGGTGCAACCCCTTCTTCGCAACTCAAGTAGCTGAGAGGAAGGGGTTGTACCCCCGAAACATGTCCATTGATCCCCCTTGAAGGGAGCTAACACATGTTGACCATAGGCATGGGATCAGGAGTGAAATCTCCATTTTCACTCCCAATTTGTGTGCATCTTCAAAATTTGGCTTTCACAAGGGTGACATCACCCCATCTGATGAAAGCAATATCAACACAGTTTGGACATACTAATGTCTGATATTGCCTTCAATTTATCAAAGTTGAACTTTGTAAGTTCCTGAGTTGTGTATTGTTTTATGTTTTGAAAAACATGCCCGTTTACCACAAAAAAGGATATTTCTACTGTCCCAAAAAAAATATATTACAAATATGTTGGTTTGTTAAAAAACCCTTTTTCTAAACGCACATGTGAATGTGCACAGAGTAAAAATGTTTCTACTCAACAATGTGTGGCTTCTTCTTTCAATGCTCAATAGCAGTTATTTGCTTAAGTTGGTGTTTACAGTGACAATGGGGGTTATTTCCTAAAGGCAAATCCACTTTGCACTACAAGTGCAGTTTCAGTGCACTTTCAAGTGCACTTTTGCAGTGCACTTGTAGTGCAAAGTGGAGTTTCCTTTAGTAAATAACACCTACAGTGCTTTATAATTTGCATCAATCAGCCATTATCGTCACTCCAAAAAATTAATTCAGAGTGCTGAAAATGATGAATATTATTATCATTAATGTATTACATACATTAACAACAAAAAGAAGGTGTGTGTGTGTGTAGCAGACCCACAACATAATAGTTAGCTGAAGAAAAGATTGTCACCTCATGTATCAAAGAAATTACGTTGGAACTATTGAAGAAAATGGCCAAAATAAAAAAAAAAAAACACATTGAAGAACCTAGGAGACAGCTAAAAGAAACACAAGCCGTAAATCAAAGGAAATATTTTTCAGTTTAAAATACAAATTTATTTTAAAAATAAATACATATAATGTGATGTTAAAGGATAAAACTTACCCTAATATAGTCCTTCTGCAGGACCTGAATGATGACAGAACAGGTCTCTGAATAATGATCCCCAGAGCCTGGGGGGGGGGAATGCCTGTTGAAAACTTGATGTCCTGCAGACTTCGCCAAAGTCTGCCCCATCGCCAAGTACCGCAAGGTGGCGACTAGCCTCAGCTCGGGAGTGATGGCTTGCCGCATGCAGGTGTCCTGCTTCGTAATATAAGGGGACAGCAAAGCCAACAGATGGTGAAAAACGGGGTCCGTCATCCGGAGATAATTCCTGAAATCATCAGGATTAATGTATCTTCCGCAACTAAGGCATATGAGAGAATTGGTCACGCTGGAGCAAACAATTCTTCGTCCATGAACTCCTCCTCGCCCTATTCATGGACTGGACTTGGGTCAAAGTAATAACCCCAACACCAAGCCCCTGCACAGCACGAACTCTATGATGTGTATGTACCTGCAACATGGCTTAAAAATGGTCGGCTGGTCAGAACGAACTAACAGAACGCACTGAAAATCAGAAAGGCCTGAGAAGAGCTGAAAATCAGAAACGAGCGGACAAGAACGCACTGAAAATCAAATACGTAATATAAAAATACGCACTGAAAACCAGATGCGAACTGACTACACAAACTGAAAACCAGATACGAACCCACAAGCACAAACTGAAGAGTAGTAACGAACTGAAAAGCACGAGGCTGAAAATCGCAAATCGTCTCTCACCAAACTTCTACTAACACAAGATAAACACGAGATTAGCAGAAGGAGCCCAAAGGGTGGCGCTCTGGCTATTAAACCGGTGGAAAATAAGTATTTGGTCACCTACAAACAAGCAAGATTTCTGGCTCTCACAGACCTGTATCTTCTTCTTTAAGAGGCTCCTCTGTCCTCCACTCATTACCTTATTAATGGCACCTGTTTGAACTTGTTATCAGTATAAAAGACACCTGTCCACAACCTCAAACAGTCACACTCCAAACTCCACTATGGGTTAGACCAAAGAGCTGTCGAAGGACACCAGAAACAAAAAATTGTAGACCTGCACCAGGCTGGGAAGACTGAATATGCAATAGGCAAGCAGCTTGGTGTGAAGAAATCAACTGTGGGAGCAATAATTAGTAAATGAAAGACATACTAGACCACTGATAATCTCCCTCGATCTGGGGCCCCACACAAGATCTCACCCCGTGGGGTCAAAATTATCACAAGAACGGTGAGCAAAAATCCCAGAACCACATGGGAGGACCTAGTGAATGACCTGCAGAGAGATGGGACCAACGTAACAAAGGCTACCATCAGTAACACACTACGCCGCCAGGGACTCAGATCCTGCAGTGCCAGACATGTCCCCCTGCTTAAGCCAGTACATGTCCGGGCCCGTCTGAGGTTTGCTAGAGAGCATTTGGATGATCCAGAAGAGGATTGGGAGAATGTCATATGGTCAGATGAAACCAAAGTAGAACTGTTTGGTAGAAACACAACTCGTCGTGTTTGGAGGAGAGAGAATGCTGAGTTGCAACCAAAGAACACCATACCTACTGTAAAGCATGGGGGTGGCAACATCATGCTTTGGGGCTGTTTCTCTGCAAAGGGAACAGGATGACTGATCCGTGTACATGAAAGAATGAATGGGGCCATGTATCGTGAGATTTTGAGTGCAAACCTCCTCCCATCAGCAAGGGCATTGAAGATGAAACGTGGAAATGTAGCTTAATCCCGGACTTCTCCAGGCCTAATGGTGTCCTCCAGAGTCAGGGACAGCTGACATCCTTCTATGTAGAGTGGGTTACGAGGCATGGTGGGTGCAATGCAAGGTAGATTAATGGGTGCCAATCACTTCTTGAATGCAAAGAGATTTATTGTCTCTTAAACAGAACTGTGGGAGAGAGGGTTAGAGCCAGGACACCCTTTAGAATTTGCAATGTTAATTGGCAGACTCCGAGATCTCTACAGGTAGACAGCCATGCAGGGAAAGGCATCCAGCTGGACACCACATCTGCACGAGTAGGATTGCTGTCTCCTATGGCAACAGTCTTGTAACAGTTTTTAACACAAAATGTATTTAACTCCTTTACTTCCTCTACCATTTTCTCTTGTAGATCTTCACTCAACTGAGCTCCCAGTCTCTCTCACTAGGCTTGCTGATCCACTGCCACTGGATCCCCTGAGCTCTTCTAATCTTCTCACACAGTATCTTTCTCAAGCGTCACCCCCACGTCCCTTCTGGGTCCCTAGCTTGGCACTCACAGATACTCCTCAAGCATCACCCACTGGCCTGCTTGGTCCCTGGTTTGACACACAATACTGCTCTGCAAGCATCACCTCCACTTGCTGGGTCCCTGGCTTGGCGCCTGCTGAAGTTTCCCAATTCTTCACTGTCCCCGGTTGGTGAGAACTCTGCTCTAGTACTTGCTTTAGCTACTCACAGTGGTCCCTGGTAACAAGATGGATAGTCTCTTAGTGGAGACAGCTTCCTCTCTACCTCCGACCACAACAGGTTCACTGGCCACCAGAACCTTAACTTCTGGTTGGATTGCAAGCCGCAGTCCCAACCCTGCACTGCTCTCTTGCTTCTGGATAGGCCCCTCAGACAGCCTAGCAGCCAGATGCCCCCAGGATAGGCCTCAGGTCTCTGGCCTAGCAGCCTGGGGGAGTACAATGCATGTCCACCCAGACAGCCGTCCAGGTGGCACAGAACCCCTATTACCTGACGCCACCCAAATAAATAGGCTCTGCCAGCAGGCCAAAGGTCTCAAGAAAATCCCTGCCCATTGGCTGAGATACCACATATACTCCTATTCTGTCCTTGCAATGCCCTTGTCTTATCTAATGCCAGTCAGTAGACCTCCTAGCAATTGGCCAAGGCAACTATCACTTGGCAAATAAATTTAAGCGCAACCCTGCCTAAACATCAGGGTGCTACATTCATGAATCCCTGACTTCAAGGTGAAAGACAGACTGTTCAGGATCTCTATGAATGCTGGAAAGCATTTACTTGTGAGTTAAAACTGTTTTCACATGATATTCAGAAAGAAACCTATCGCTTCTTACCTCACATTAGAAAAGTCAGATTGGAGTCCTATCAATGTGACTGAACTGAAGGAGTACATGGAAGGCTACAGGCAAGAATTTAATGTGAAATTTCAGGATTTTGAAATGCAGGGACCTATGTTCTCCTTCCATATTATACCAGATCGTTATAATCTTAACAGCAACCACTTTAACTTATCCAATTGCTTTGTGTGCAGAAAAAGTTCATATGAGGGTTTCTCAGCAGGGTCTTGTAAGGTAGCGTCATGCTTGGTTTGAAAAAATCTCACTACACTAAATGTCTGACAGACAACACTTTTGCAGCATAAACCACGTGCAGCCCTATCTTTTTCTGGGTCACACCATACTTGGTCCAAGACATCTGGAATGCTCAAACATCCACTTTTTGCTTTTTACTACACATTTTTGTGTGCATAAATTGTCTGGGCAATCTATTAGCTAATAATGTCTGTGAAGAAGTAAACGTGGACATACCTCTTCAGACCGTAGATCTGCCCCAATTTCTGCACCTTCAGACCTCATAATCAGCCCCAATACATGCATACACTTTAAACCTCAGATCTGTCTCAATGCATTTGCAATCCAGCAGTTACATTCTACACATGTGGAAGAGAGACCAAGCTGCTGAATACGCACGTGATAAGAGAAACTATAGCATGGCCAGAACTCCCTGCTGGATTACAGCTGGCCTGAATTACAGAAATGTCCGATTATCTGATTCAGTCAGAGCATTTAAATTTACCTTTCTCCAAATTCTTATCCTGAGGCTGACCCTGAAGCAGAAACTGTCTATTCTGACAGGAAGATTCTATCAGAGAAACCAAGGAGATTTTGTGTAAGGGCTGTTTTTTTTTTAAAAAACTCTTTTTATTGCGTTTATACCTCCACATACCTTAAAACTGAATATTGACTGACTGCACAAATGCATATTTGGTAAACCTGCGTTTATACCTCCACATACCTTAAAACTGAATATTGACTGACTGCACAAATGCATATTTGGTAAACCTGCGTTTATACCTCCACATACCTTAAAACTGAATATTGACTGCACAAATGCATATTTGGTAAATCTGTTTGTCACCACTGTTTCATTTCCATCTGTAGCCATGCTCACATTATTTCAATGTTTATTTAGCCATTAAGTCTTACCTAAATTATGGATTCCCTTATCTTTACAATTTTGGCCTTTTAGTCCCCTTGCAGTTTGATTGTGGTGTGAAAGTTATGCCCTGCTAGCTGTGTTCCTAATATCCCCTCCTAATTGATTAATTGCCAGATTCAACCCACACCCAACACACAGTATAAAAACAAGGCCTTCTTTACGGGGGAGCACATACAGGGGGCTGCACATACAGGGGGTTCTTCCAAAGAAGTGAGGTTCTTTAAATAAGTGGCACTTCTGCTCTTGCACTTCAGCGATTTGCACAAAGCAAACCACAACAGACTGCAGATGACCCTATTTCCAAATTTTATCATCTTCCTCTCTGAAACATGCACTCTTTACCTCTCCTCCTTTTCACAATTGCTGCCTCTCACCTCAGACTCTTTTCTTCATCCCTCTGCTCCACCCCACAATCTGTACATATCACCCTCACTTCTCCCCTCCCCCTATTACTGCACTCATCACCTCTTTCTAACTCTAAGCCTACTTGCTAACATACCCCCTAGGAAACTGAAGCATGTCCCCTCATACAAATCATATTCTCATATTACCTCCCTCAATCTTCTGCTTTTCCTAATCGCTGGAGATATTTCCCCAAACCCTGGGCCCCCCTTATTTAACTGTGCCCAACACATCCATCACCCTACACCCTCTGGCAGTAGTCGCAATCTACACAATTTAGTCTCCATTCCTCTTCTTCCCAACACCAGCCTCCCTCTCTCCTGCGCCCTCTGGAACGCCCACTCTGTCTGCAACAAACTCACTGCTGTTCATGACCTCTTTGTCACTAATTCCTTTAATCTACTTGCTCTCACCGAAACCTGGCTCCACGAATATGACACCCCTTCTCCTGCTTCCCTCTCCCAGGGTGGCCTTCACTGGACTCACTCCCCTAGGCCTAATGGACGCAAGGGAGGTGGAGTGGGATTCCTCCTATCCCCCCAGAGCACCTTCCAGGTTATTCACCCTCCTCCCTCTTTCTCCCTCTCATCATTCGAAGCCCACTGTATACGTCTATTCTCTCCTACTTCCCTAAGAATTGCTGTGATCTACCGGACCCCTGGACCATTATCGACTTTCCTTGATGAGTTTTCTGCCTGGCTACCCTACTTTCTCTCTTCGGATATTCCCACAATCCTTCTTGGTGATTTCAACATCCCTGCTAATACAAACACTCCTGCTACTTCTAAACTTCTTAGTCTAACCTCTTCATTTGACCTGAAGCAATGGGTACAGGCTTCTACTCACTCTGATGGCAACACCCTTGACCTTGTATTCTCCTACCTATGCACTCCATGCAACTTCTCAAACAATCCTTTTCCTCTCTCCGACCACCACCTTATTAGTTTCTCTCTCCCCCTGTCTTCCACCACCTTTCCCTCCAATCGCCTAACCATCACCCATAGAAACTTTCGCAACTTCAACTCCTCTCCTCTATTCTGCTACTGACCACCTCTATGACAAAATCTCTCCCCTGTCCTGCCCCAACAAAGCCACGTCCATCTACAATAAATCTCTGTCCTCCACCCTGGACAAGCTCGCTCCCCTCACTACACGCAGAATCAGGCCTCGACCCCTACAACCCTGGCAAACAGATGACACCAAAATTCTCAAAAAATGTAGTCGCGCTCTTGAGCGTCTGTGGCACAAAACTAAGTCTCTCAAAGACTTCAACCAATACAAATCTGCCCTCCAAAAATACTAATCTTTCCTCCACACTGCCAAGCAAACCTATTTTACAACTCTTATTAACACCTTCTCATCCAATCCCCGTAAACTCTTCTCTACCTTCAACTCTCTACTTTGTCCTCCACCGCCTCCACCCACTGACTTACTCACTGCCCAGGAAATCGCTAATCACTTCAAAAACAAGATTAATACAATCCGTGATGAAATCTCCATTCTACAGGTATCTCCCCCAGCTAAGACCCCATGTCAACAGGTACAACTCCCCCTATTCAAATCTGCTACTACAGACGAAGTTGCCAAACTCCTTTCTATCGCCCACCTAACCACCTGTCCCCTGGACCCTATTCCCTCTCAAATGCTACGGTCACCCTCTGACCCCATCCTACACTCTCTAACCCACATCTTCAATCTCTCCCTCACCTCTGGCATCTTCCCCGATGCTCTAAAACATGCACTGGTCATCCCCATACTCAAAAAGCCGTCCTTGGACCCTACCAATCTTAACAACCTACGCCCTATCTCCTTGCTCCCCTTTTCCTCTAAACTCCTTGAACGCCTGGTTTACAACCAGCTGAGTGACCACCTCACTAAAAACAACCTTCTTGATCCCCTTCAATCTGGATTTCGCCCTCAACACTCCACAGAAACTGCTCTTTTAAAACTCACAAATGACCTACTAACTGCAAAAACCAACGGACACTATTCTGTACTCCTACTTCTGGATCTTTCAGCTGCCTTTGACACAGTTGACCACCCCCTCCTCCTCAAAAAAACTTTACTCCCTCGGTCTCCGTGACTGTGCTCTTCAGTGGCTCTCATCCTACCTATCCCAACGCACCTTCAGTGTCACTTACAATTCTACTTCATCCACTCCTCTTCCCCTCTCTGTCGGGGTCCCCCAAGGTTCTGTTCTTGGACCTCTTTTATTTTCAATCTACACCTCTTCCCTGGGTCAGTTGATAGCCTCTCACGGCTTTCAATATCATTTCTATGCTGATGACACACAAATCTATCTCTCCACCCCTCAACTCACTCCATCAGTCTCCTCACGCATCACTAACTTACTAACCGACATATCTGTATGGATGTCACACCACTTCCTCAAACTCAACTTGTCCAAAACCGAGCTTATAATATTTCCTCCCCCACGTGCCTCTTCCCCTGACTTCTCTGTCAAGAGCAATGGCAAAACCATCCACCCGTCCCCACATGTCAGGGTGCTAGGTGTTATCCTGGATTCTGAACTCTCCTTTAGGCCCCACATCCAATCACTTTCCAAAGCTTGCCGCCTCAACCTCCGCAACATCTCTAAACTACGTCCCTTTCTAACCAGTGAAACCACAAAGCTCCTGATTCACTCCCTGGTTATCTCTCGCCTTGACTACTGCAACTCACTCCTCATTGGCTTACCTTTAAATAGACTATCCCCCCTTCAGTCCATCATGAATTCGGCTGCCAGACTCATCCACCTTACAAACCGCTCAGTGTCTGCTACCCCTCTCTGCCAATCCCTCCATTGGTTACCACTCGCCCAACGAATTAAATTCAAAATACTAACAATAAGTTACAAAGCCATCCACAACTCTGCCCCCAGCTACATCACTAACCTAGTCTCAAAATACAAACCTAATCGCCATCTCCGTTCCTCCCAAGACCTCCTGCTCTCTAGCTCCCTCATCACCTCCTCCCATATCCGCCTCCAGGACTTCTCCCGAGCCTCGCCCATCCTCTGGAATTCCCTACCCCAATCTGTCAGACTGTCTCCAAATTTATCCACTTTTAGGTGATCCCTGAAAACTTTCCTCTTCAGAGAAGCCTATCCTGCCTCCATCTAACAACTGCACTATTTTCTCCATTAGCTCATTCCCCACAGCTATTACCCTTTTGTATAACTTGACCCTCCCTCCTAGATTGTAAGCTCGGCGCTATATAAATCCTGTATAATAATAATAATAATTATTGAAAAAGGTATAAGACAATGACATTAATCAAAGCACTCAACATGAGCATAGAGAAAAATAAGGTACATTTACAGTGCACAAAGGTTTTGCGTTATTACAATTATACAGCAATCTCGATACATATGTTTAACCTGTTCAGATCCGCGCTATAGCCGATTGACGGCTACAGCGTGGATCTGCTTTCCCGGGAGGCCGTATATTGATGTCCTCCCCTTTCAGAGCTGGCCACGCCCCCCCGAATGGGGCACGTGACGTGCACTGTGATCACCCAAGTCAATGAGACTCAGATGATCACAGATCTGAGTAAGGGGCCGATCCCGGCCCCTTACCATGTCATCAGCTGTCAGCCAATGACAGCTGATCATGTGATGTAAACAGAGGATCGGTAATCGTTTTTTTTTCTTCTCATGCTGTTTGAATGAACATCGATCCCGAAGAGGAAGAGCCTCTGTGCCCACCAGTACCGCCTGCCAATGCCAGCAATCAGTGCCCACCAGTCAGTGCCCACAGTACATCAGTGCCACCTATCAGTGCCCACAAGTGCCACCTATCAATGCCCACCAGTGGTGCCAATCAGTGCCTCATCAGTGCCACTTAGCAGTGCTGCCTATCAGTGTCACCTACCACTGCCAATCAGTGCCCATCAGTGCCAGCTATCAGTGCCACCTATTAGTGCCCTTCAATGCCACCCATCAGTGCCCACCAGTGCTGCCTATTAGTGCCCATCAGTGTAGCCTCATCAGCGTACATCAATGAAGGAGAAAAATTACCTGTTTGCAAAATGTATTAACAAAATATAAAACGGTTTTGTATTTATTTTTTTTATTTAAAAAAAAAAAAAAATCGGTCTTTAATTTTTTTAACAAAAAATTAAAAACCCAGAGGTGACCAAATAACACCAAAAGAAAGCTCTATTTGTGGGGAAAAAATGATAAAAATGTCATTTGGGTACAGTGTTGTATGAACGTGCAATTGTCATGTGACAGTGCTAAAAGCTGAAAATTGGTCTGGGCAGGAGGGGGGTTTAGGTGCCCAGTAAGCAAGTGGTTAATAACATAGAATCACAGAATTATTGATAACTGCTACTTAATACCCCTAGTGAAATTCTCAAGCGTTAGTTGTAGTGATAGCGGAAGAACACCAAGCATTCCACACCGATAAGTAAAAATAAGACATCAGCTGCAGTAAGACTAGTACGAAATACTCTAGACTCTTATTGGTTGCTAGGGTTACTTGGTTTCTCAGCCCTACAGCATCAAGTGAAGATCTAAAAACAGCAATTTCTGCACCTTTAGATGTCAGTTCAGCCCCATTTTCTGCACCTTCAACTCTCAGATCAATCCCAATGCATGCAATTTAAAGCTATGTTTGTATCTGATGAACCCAGTACAACATTCTTACTTGTAATCTTTGCAGTTAAGAAAAATTTGTGCTATTGGCAAAGAAGGATGAGGCTGTCCCTCAAGTGGAAACTCTGCTTACCTTGATAAGAACCTGTTTGGGAAACCAAATAGATTTTAAATATGAATTGTTTTAAACTACAAAGTACCAGCTTGTTCTGGCCTGTCTAACTCACCTGGAAAGAGCTGTAAATGAACCCCCTCTGCTGAGCTTTTGAGCTAGTTGTGTGTTCAATGCTGACGTAAAACAAGGACATTCACCAGCACCCTGATCATTTGGCTAAAAAAAAGTAACAATAATTCATCAGCTAGTAACAATAGTACAAAATAGAATCTGATTGGTTTCTAGGGTTACTTGGCTTCTTGGCCCTACAGCATCAAGTTAAAGTGGTTCTAAAGGCAGAAGGTTTTCTTTTCATCTAAATGCACTCTATGCATTAAGATATAAAAAAAAAAACTTTCTGTGTGCAGCAGCCCCCCTAATATTTACCTGAGCCCCATGTCGATCCAGCGATGTTGCATGAGAGACTCGGCTGTCCAGGACTCTCCCTCCTGATTGGCTGAGACACACAGCAGGCGCCATTGGCTCCCGCTGCTGTCAAAGTCAGTTAACTAATGAGGAGAGAGAGGGGGCGGGGCCGAGCCATAGCCTGTGTCTGAATGGACACACAGAGCCGCAGCTTGGCTCAGTTGCCCCCACAGCAAGCTGCTTGCTGTGGTGGCACTCGGCAGGAGGAAAGGGCCAGGAACGCCGGTGAGGAACCCAAGAACAGGAAGATCAGGGCTGCTCTGTGCAAAACCACTGAACGGAGCAGGTAAGTATAACATGTTTGTTATTTTTAAACAAAAAAAAGCAATACTTTAGTATCACTTTAAGATCTAAAAACAGCCCAAATTTCTGTACCTTCAGAACTCAGATCAGCTCCATTTTCTGCACCTTCAGACCTCAGATCAGTGGCATACATGTAGTTTAAAATTATGTTTCATTTCTCTGATGTATCGGCTACCACATTCATATCTGTAGTCTTTGTAGTAGAGAATAATTTGTGCTATTGCCACAGAGGATGAGGCTGTCCCTAAAGTGGAGACTCTGTCTATTCTGAAAGGAAGATTCTATCAGCGAAACCAAGGAGATCAGCGGGTTTTGACCTGTTTAACTCACCTTTTCACAGCTATAATTGAACCCCATCTCCTGAGTTAATAAGCTACTCGTGCGTTCACTGCTGACGTAAAAAGATGACATTCACCAGCACCCTAATTGTGTGGCTGAAAAGTAAAAATAACACAGCTGCAGTAATCCCAGTACAAAATACATTCTGATTGTTTGCCCTACAGCATCATGTGAAAATAAAAAAATAGCCCCAATTTCTGCACATTTAGACCTCAGATCACTCCAATTTTTGTACCTTCAGATCAGTCCCAATTTCTTCAACTTCAGATTTCCCCCAGGATATGTGATTTATCAGACCTCAAATAACCATCAGTGCTGCCAGGGAATGCCTGGACGATTAATTTAGTCAGCTATGTCGATCTTTTAACTGATCGATGGACAATAGTGCCTCCAATACAAA
Organism: Aquarana catesbeiana; assembly: GCF_042186555.1. NCBI lineage: Eukaryota > Metazoa > Chordata > Amphibia > Anura > Ranidae > Aquarana > Aquarana catesbeiana. Next base: position 610,777,902 of record NC_133324.1, read on the forward strand.
ATGTATTTATAAAAATAATTTAAGTTGACTTACACAAATCCTTTGAATAACACAATAAGATCCATGTAAGTATGGACTGAGACTATCAAAATAAAATAAGTCATGAGGTCATGAGTAAGCGCTAGCCACAGCATGAAACACGTCAACTTTTACTGTACCCCAAACTATCTGTGATGTCTTTTGTATGAACAATCAATAAAGGTGAATTTTTGCAGCGAATTACGGATTTCTTTTGATTGTTTATTCGCAGACGAGCTGTGCTAGCACCTTCACCTAAATCCTGTCTATGCTGATGGTTAGAAGGGACATGTGCCCTGGGCGCCTCTGCTGATTTGACTGCTTGACAGGAGAGACCATCATTCTCCCTCATGCTACTGCACAATGTACGGATTCTCCAACATTGCCGTTCCAGCCACTCCAACGCTGCCTTATCTCTCCTTCTTACTGCAACTAATAAACAGTACCCTCCTTCCAAGCTCCTCTCCCACCCTCAACTTGTTCTCCTTCCTGGTCACCCGGCTCATCTCAACCCCAGCCGTCTGCACAACTCTCTACCTTCCTTAGACAATCATGCAGTAAGTCGGCACGATCTTCTTGCTCCTCTCTCCTGTTGAATTTAACACTTCTTTTTCTGTCTGCTCTCCACTCCATAAATCTTCACTGCACACAGCCCTACACAGTGGCGGCCCGTGCGGTGCCGCCCCCCCCCCCCCATCCATGCACCTGGCCCCACTCAGGATGCCGGACGCATGGATTCCTATTGCAGGGGCAGGAGGGGGTGGTACATTTTGAAGCACCTGATTAGAGCCAGAGGCTCTAATAGGCTTCAAAATAGGGTGGGCCCGGGGCGCAGAGAGTGCGCCCTGATCCCATCCAATTGTGTGACGATAGCAAATTAATTTTCACTATTTTCACACTAACCTTCCTCCCCGCCAATCAGGAGGCAGGGCACACCCTATTGGATGCCTGGCGCTTAGAGGAGCGGAGGACACACACGCCGGAGTGGAGGTCGCCGCCACTCTGGTGCACTGTCTTGGAGAGGAGTTGCTGCCTGGCGCCGCGGTAAGTGCCGGGGGTCTGTCAGAGCAGCGCAGGGGGTTGGGGGTACTACCAGAGCTGAGAGTCCCGTGAGTGGGGGTCGTCGGGGGGCACAGTGGCTGCATAAACTGGGCACAAGTGGCTGCATATACTGGGCACAAGTGGCTGCATATACTGGGCACAAGTGGCTGCATATGACGAGCACAAGTGGCTGCATATACTGGACACAAGTGGCTGTTTTTGAAGGGCACAGTGGCTGTATTTGGTGGGCACAGTGGCTCTATTTGGTGGACACAGTGGCTGCATATGCTAGGCACAGTAGCTGCATATGATGGGCACAGTGACTGTATTTGGTGGGCACAGTGGCTGCATATGATGGGCACAGTGGCTGCATATGATGGGCACAGTGGCTGCATTTGGTGGGCACAGTGGCTGCATATGATGGGCACAGTGGCTGCAGATGATGGGCACAGTGGCTGCAGATGATGGGCACAGGGGCTGCAATTGATGGGCACAGGGACTGCATTTCGTGGGCACAGTGACTGCACATGATGGGCACAGTGGCTGCACTTGGTGGGCACAGTGGCTGCACATGATGGGCACAGCGGCTGCACTTGGTGGGCACAGTGGCTGCACTTGGTGGGCACAGTGGCTGCATATTATGGGCACAGTGGCTGCAATTGATGGCACAGTGGCTGCAATTGATGGCCAAAGTGGCTGAATTTGATAGGCACAGTGAGGCTGTAATTGATGTTTTTTTAAAGTAGTTTTCAGAATACCAAATAAGTGGCTGTATTTGGTGGGCACAGTGGCTGCATATGCTAGGCACAGTAGCTGCATATGATGGACACAGTGATTGTATTTGGTGGTCACAGTGGATGTACATGATGGGCACAGTGGCTGTATTTGGTGGGCACAGTGGCTGCATATGATGGGCACAGTGGCTGCATATGATGGGTACAGGGGCTGCATATGATGGGCACAGTGACTACCTATGATGGGCACAGTGGCTGCATATGATGGGCACAGTGGCTGTATTTGGTGGGCACAATGGCTGCATATGATGGGCACAGTGGCTGCACATGATGGGCACAGTGGCTGCATTTCATGGGCACAGTGGCTGCATATTATGGGCACAGTGGCTGCAACTGATGGCACAGTGGCTGCAATTGATAGCCAAAGTGGCTGAATTTGATAGGCACAGTGAGGCTGCAATTGATGTTTTTTTTTAAGTATTTTTCAGATTTCAGCCAAAAATTCAGGCTGAAATCGGACCTGAAATGGTGAATGTGGACTCACCGGACTCCTGCTGTGAGCCAGAGCATGCTGCAGTGTGAACCCAGCCTAAAAGGGCCAATTGAAAAACAGGATGGATTTTCATAGAAGGGGGTAGCCTAAGTTTGTAGACCACAGGGTTAATTTGTGCAATTACTTCGAAAGGACCAATGAACTTGGGACCAAGTTTCTGAGAAGTTTAAAAAAGTTTAAGCTGTAAATGTTTAGTGGATAGCCAGACCTTATCACCTAATGAATATGGAGGACTGGTTTGTCTGTGTTTATTTGCAATTCCCTTATAGGATTCTTGAGCTTTGTGTAAGGTTTTCTTCAGTAATTCCTGATTGTCTTGAAAAAGCAGACACTCTTGTATTTACGGTTAGTAAGGATGAATCTACCTGAAGTCCAGGAATAAAAGATGGATGGCATCCATAATTGGCAAAAAATGGGCTTTGAGAGATGGAACTATGGCAGTTGTTGTAAGCAAATTCTACTAATGGTAAATATTCAGTCCAGTCCTCCTGAAGATGGTAGATGAAACAGAGATATCGCTCTAATGTTTGTTTCGTTCTTTCGGTCTGACCGTTTGATTATGGATGAAAGGCAGTAGATAGGTTAACTTAAATTCCCAGAGTAGAACAGAAATTCTTCCATAGTTGTGATGTGACCTGGACTCCTCGATCTGATATTATTTCATCTGAAAGACCACACAATCTGTAAATTTCTCGTATTAGTGATTCTGCAGTGTCTTTAGCTGTAAGAATGCTAGTGATGGACACAAAATGAGCCATCTTTGTTAAACGATCCCCCACTACCAAGACAGTTGTAAATCCCTTGGAAGGAGGTAGGTCAACAATAAAATCCATGGAAATGGATCCCTATGGTCACGATGACACAGGGAGGGGTTGTAAAAGACCTACAGGGAGGGAGCGTGGTACTCCGGACAGAGCTCCGTGTATGCGCCGTGTTATTTGCCTGATCCTTACATGGTGCATGCGCGGATTTCCTTCCAAAACACACATTTTCCTTGACTTGGAAAGTCACCCAAAGCCGCACAAGTGCAGTGATTCATTGAAGGCAGCTCATATCGATCGCACAGAGAGCAAAGCCTGCACTGAGGTGTAACAGGCTGGAATGGACATCTCTTCTGCTGGATGTTATCTACAAGGATGAAGTGAAGGCTGACTTGGTGAAGATTACGGGGAGTTTCCACATAAGTACCACGATCATAGCCTCAAAATGTGGACGCCGATATAGGCTTTTTGGAGACCTGAATTTCGCTGTGCCTGGTGAGACTACCTTACGGTGGTCATCTGTAGTCAGTATGGAGCATTAATACTCACCTGGGTGTGAAGCATCTTGGATATTGGATCTTTTTTCACTATCTTTCCTCTGGAGTATCATCTTTACACCCTATATGGATTTTTTAATGACTTTTTAATGCACGTCTTGTATTTGAATGGGACTGAGTTTATATATTATTTACAGTATTAATTTGTTTAACAAATCTTTCCATAGTCACTTCCACTTATGTGCCAGTATTGTGATTCTATGTTGTTGTTTATCACATATTAATTTTACCAATTCTTTGTGATATCTGCCTTAGTTTTTTAAATGAGAGTTCTTTTCACCAACATTTTCATGTATCGGTTGTTTCAATTGATTTTGGTTTCACTTCTTGGTTTATCACCTTTTAGCAATTTCTGTGTGGTATTTGCCTTAGTTTTTCTAGTTGAGAGTTTTTTCACCATTACCTCTTGATCAATATTTTTTATCAAATTCACTATATTAGCGCTGCATCTTTATTTATCACAGTGTTTTTGAGTTTTTGTATTGGACTTTTTGGTGCTGGCTGCTTTTATATATTTATTTTCAATATATATCTTTTTATTTCTAGCGCAGCATTAATCTTCAGGTTTTGTTTATAATTTCAAGATTTTTATGGTCAGTAAGGACAATTACATGTGGTGCCCTCCAGAAGGTGTCTTCATTCGGTGAAGGCTTCTTTTATTGCTAAAAGTTCCTTGTTGCTAATATCATAATTCTGTTCTGCTGTTGTCATTTGGCGGGAATAATAGGCACATGGATGTAGCAACATCTTTTCACTAATTCTTTGAGAAAGAACTGCTCCAATGGCTGTATTGGAGGCATCTACTTCTATTACAAAAGTAAGTTCTGGGTTAGGGTGTACCAGTACAGGTGCACTGGTGAATAAGGTTTTCAAATGTAAGAAGGCCATTTCTGCTTCTGTGGACCACTGAAAGCTTGCCTCCTTCTTTGTCACATGAGTAATGGGGGGGGCACAGTTTTTGATTTTTTTTTAATAAATCTCCAAAAAAAGCTGGCGAATCCTAAGAGCCGTTGCACATCTTTTATGTTTTTGAGGGTAGGTCAGTCTAGGATGGCCTGGATCTTGCTGGGATCCAAGTTCAGCCTGTCAAGAGAGATGATGTAACCCAAAAACTGTATACGGGTCTGTTCAAATTCACATTTTTCCAACCTAATGTATTATTTATTTTGTCGTAGTCGTTCTAAAACTGTACGGATATGATCCCGATGTTCCTGTAAGTTGGTAGAAAAGATAAATATGGTATCGAGGTAAGCCACCACAAATTGATCTAACAAGTCTCTGAAAATATAATTTATAAAATGTTGGAAAGTAGCTGGTGCATTACAGAGTCCAAAAGGACATTACTAAGGATTCATAATGCCCATGTCTTGTCTGAAAAGCCATCTTCCATTAATCTCCAGGTCGAGAACAAACAAGATTATATGCACCCCGCAGATCAAGCTTGGTAAAATATCTTTGTTGTTCTCTGTCTCTCAAATAGTTCTGGAATTAAGGGAAGTGGGTAACAATTCTTAACTGTCATTTTATTTAACTGTAATTAATGCATAAGTGCAGGGTCCCATCTTTTTTTTTCCAACAAAGAATAGTGAGGCTCCAGCTAGGGAAGTTGAAGGGTGGATAAACCCATTTGCCAGTTTTTCTTGTAGAAAGTCCCTTAATGGTTTCAGTTCTGGCTCAGAAAGGTTGTAAGAGGCGACCAAAGGGAATTGGGGCTCCTGGAACAATCTCTGTTGGGCAATCAAAGGCTCGGTGCGGTGGCAATTAGCCTGCATTTTTCTTATCACAAATGTGTTTAAGGTCTTGGTACTGGGGGGGGGGGGCAATCTTTCCAGGTTAATCAATGTCACTCCGATAACAGTGGGTGAGATGTCCTTCTTTAGACAGTGCAACTAACAATGTTCAGAAGCAAAGGCAGCCTGACAGTCAACAGTGAGGTTATGAACTGATAGCCATGGTATTCCTAAAATAACAGGAAATTGGGGAGAAGAAATCAAGTTGAAAGCTATTAACCCCTCTACATTACTAGTTCCTAAAAGCTGTTAAAACGGTTGCTGTAGTTGTGTCCAAAAAGCCTTTAAATCCCTCTTCCCTCCACTTTAAATCCTTCATTGTGGTTTGGTACTCACCAAAAATTGCCACGAAAGGGGTTAATAGCCATTTGGAGATAAAAAAAAAAATCAGGCTATAATGGTGTCCCAACTCAAAAGTGTGGCCTTTAAAAATGGAGGGGAGATAGAGCCGCTATCACCTGTTCTCTTTAATCACAACCGTCACAAACGAATTCTCCTAAAGCCTGGGCTAGACGAGTGCCCGATGCACTGCATCATCAGAGAATCAAGAAATCCTTGTAAGAGTGATTCACATAGAACTTGTTGAAATACAGGCTCTTCAGAAGAAGGCTGTGAAGACTCTCAGTCAAAATCATAAATAGCCATAGGGGCCTCAGGCACACTTGGAGGTGGAGGTCCACTAGGAGCACAATAGCATTCCATTGCAGAAAGTCCCAGAGCATGCATGGAACCACGGCATGCAGATTTCTGCATTAAATGTGCACAATCAAAAAAAAGTTTTGTGGACAGATGATAGGTCTCAGCTATGGAGCTGTAAAAGACTTAGTTGGGGACAGCCCTATAGTAATAGGGATCCCAAGATCTACATTGCCGGCATCAGATCTTTGTGGGGATAAGAACTGTAGATATTTTTTTTCCTGAGGGGGTTAAGCCTTGACGATCCAGAGGGAAAAAAATAGGCAGCACGCACAGTGTGGCGAATTGTACATGTGGCAAAATTATGCTAACAGTGTGTGGGGGCTTAAAACTTAAGTGCATAATGCACAGGGTGCAGGGTTCAGAAGTGCATAAGACTAAGAGTGCAGAGGTCAGAAGTACATAACACACAAAGTGCAGAGGTCAGTACAGCTCTCACCCCCCCCCCCCCCCCCCCATTACAGCAGATCTCCCTTACTCCAGAACAGCTCTCCCCCTCAATAAAACACACTTATGAGACTAGGACAGTTCAGAGTAAGGGAAGTCATCCCTTGGCTGAGTCATGTTTCTGAAGCCAATTAAGCCTTTTGAGAGGCAAGGCCTCACTCACAGATCTGGGCAGTTGACACTAAAAAAAGGTTCATAGACAGCAAGAGGAGACCAATTCAAGAGAAGCAAACTGTGGAATGAAAGGCAGGAGCAGCAGTGTGCACACACTGCACCCAGAAGATGACATTAATGCTTGGTTTCCTTAACCTTAACCTTTCCAGCTACAAAATGGCAGTGACTGGGAATTCAAAGTGGTGCCTGATGGTACCAATTATATGTTCTCTCAGTGCCTCAGCTGGACTTGCCATACTCATAGCAAGAGTCCTCATGGATGGGATTACACCAGAAGATCGATCATGGCTCTCACCCTGGAGAGTACTCTGCTGCTAACTAGCACCGAACACCAAATTTGGAAAGTTAAATAATGCAGAGCTTAGTGCCTGAAGGTCTCATTCCAAATTAGCCTTGCCGCAAAGTCACCGAAGAAAAGAATATTCACAGTGTACAGAGTATCTTGATTGAAGAATAAAACAGAATAACAATTCTAAAGAAATACCTAGTAAAAATAAAGATAAAATATTTCTCAGGGTGTCCAACCTCCTAAGATGCTAAAACCCAAAGCATGACAGTTTGAGGCAGGCTTATATAGGGGTTGGCTTAACACTTTTTTTGTTTGTCAGTTTGCAAACCTCCTGAAGGTGGCTTATGTAATTTCTAAAGAATTACTATCTTTCTGTGTCCCTCAATGGATAAGAAAGATATACGTTTAGATGTATTAAATTTGATCTTTAACCACTTCTTGTTCAATTTTTTAAAATTTTTCACACACAGTAAAGTCAAAATTTTTTGCTAGAAAATTACTTAGAACCCCCAGAGGACCTGGAGAACAAAATAGGGGCAGTTACAATCTTTTTTTAATGTTGCACATTTGTGCAGCTGTTATCCAAGGCATATTTCCTGGGAAAAATACTCTAAAACAGGTGTCACTAAATGGGCACAGTTTTTGATTTTTTTTTAATAAATCTCAAAAAAAAGCTGGCGAATCCTAAGAGCCGTTGCACATCTTTTATGTTTTTGAGGGTAGGTCAGTCTAGGATGGCCTGGATCTTGCTGGATCTTGATGGCCTGGATCTTGCTCCAAGTTATCCTGGTTAATTGATAGAGATCTATTGATATCTCCCTAAGTTTGGCCTTGTTGCACTTTTCTATTCTAACGCTAGGTGGCCGGATACTTGGTGGTACTAGATATGAGAAGGGCAACCCAAGGTCAAGTTATGGGTATGTGGGATGTCTCAGCCAATGGGCAGGGGTTTTTCTGGAGGAAAAAGGATCAGCATTCTCACCGAACGGGCACGGTGGAGAATCTGAAAACTTCAGAGGGTGATCAAGTCAGGCACCCAACCAGCGGAGGTGACGCTTGCAAAGCAGCCTTATGTGTCAAGCTAGGGACTGAGCCGGTCAGCAGGGATGAAGTTTGAGAAGAATCTGGAGTGCCAAGCTAGGGACCCAGCAGGAAAGCGTGGGTGACGCTTGAGGGAGATACCACCGCTCAGTGTTGAAGAACTACATGAGGCAGTTGTAGTGAAGCTGAAGGAACTGTTACGTTTGAGTTGAAAACTGTTAAAGACTGTTGCCATATGAGATAGCACTCCTGCATGTGCAGATGTGACACCTTGCTGGGGCCCTTACCTGCACAGCTGTCCTATTGAAGTCTCTGAGTCTGCCAATTGAATTTACAGCTACTTAAGGGTGTCCTGGCCCTAGCTCTCTTCCCCCCAAGAATACAAAAAGGACTGTTAAGAGAAATAAAACCTTTTACATCCAAGAAGTATATGGCGCCCAATAACTTTGTCAACCTTGCACCCACTATGCCTCACAACCCCCAACATACAGAAGGATGTCAGCTATCTTTGGCCTGGAAAGTTCTCATTAGACTGGACAAGGCCAGAGACCTTGCTACATGAGTTTGACAGCAGCGGCAGCAGCAGGCAGGCAAATAGATATACAGAAGAGGAATCCAGCCTGCTGTGCCTTCCGCCCTCTGCCCCTGCCTTGTTAAGGTAGGGCAGTGAAGAGGGAAGAGCTGTGATTATGAGGGAGCACTGTCTTTGGTGGGAGCATTGTTATTGGGGGGGGCGGGGGCTGTGTTGCGGAAGGAGAGCCGTGATATGGGGGGGCTTTGATGTGAAAGGGGGGGAGTAGGGATATGGGGGGGGCTGTGATGTAAAAGGGGGGGTTTGATGTGAGGAGAGGGGACTCTGATGTGAAAGGGGGTCTGTGATTTGAGAGAGGAGACAGAAAACATTGATGTAAAGAGGACTGTGATGTAAAGGGGGGTGGGCTGTGATGTGAGAGGGGGAGCTGTAAAAAGGGGGCTTTGGTGTGAAAGGGGCTAGTAGTGATATGGGGGGCTGTGATGTGAGCAGGGGGGCTGTGATGTGGAGGGTTGTGATCGCAAGGGGGATTGTGATGTTAGGGAGGGCTTTGATGTGAAGATGGGGGGCTCTGATGTGAAAGGGGGGGACTGCAATGTTAGGGGGACTCTGATGTGAAAGGTGGGTCTGTGATTTGAAAGAGGGGGCTGAAGACACTAATGTAAAAGGGCTGTAATGTAAAGGGGGGACACTGTGATGTGAAGGACCTGAGTAATAGAACAAAGATTAGATTCTGACCTCTGGAGAAAAAAATGTTACAGACCGGACCTCTGTGAATTTTAATTCAGTATCCCTGCCCTAACATGAATTTTAATGCACACGAACATAATATAATACCCATTTTTTTGGTAAAATTGAAAAATATGTAAATAAATACCAAACGTGGTAAAACCTAAAATTGCATGCGCCTGTGAAATAGTGAAAAACTACAGTACCTACATTTTTAATAGGTGGCTCTTACACCAACATACCTCACATGCGTGTCGCAATCATTGTTTACATACAGTATCTCACAAAAGTGAGTACACCCCTCACATTTTTGTAAATATTTTATTATATCTTTTCATGTGACAACACTGAAGAAATGACACTTTGCTACAATGTAAAGTAGTGAGTGTACAGCTTGTATAAAAGTGTAAATTTGCTGTCCCCTCAAAATAACTCAACACACAACCATTAATGTCTAAACTGCTGGCAACAAAAGTGAGTACACCCCTAAGTGAACATGTCCAAATTGGGCCCAATTAGCCATTTTCCCTCCCCGGTGTCATGTGACTTGTTAGCGTTACAAGGTCTAAGGTGTGAATGCTGAGCAGGTGTGTTAAATTTGGTCAACGATGGGAGAGATCCTGCGAGCCACACAAAACTTAGTAAAGCACTACTCAGCTGCGTGCGTTAAACACGTCTCATACGCGTGCAAAATGACAAATGTAAAAAGGATTACGCTGCGCTAGAGTGTGTTAGACATGCTACTTAATTATAGCATAATAGAACAACTGCGTCTAAATAAACGCATGTGGATGTGGGAAACATGATACCTCTACAAGGTAAGCAGACCTAATAATAGATAAATACTCTGAATACAAATGTGAAAATTGACAAATGCATATAAACGCATCAAAGTATAAATGCAAATTCAAATATGAAATATGACAGATTAACGCATCAAAGTGCACAGGTACCAATAAGCATAACTGAATCACAGCATTACTAGGTGCAATGAATAAATGAATATAAACGCATCAAAGTGCAAATGTGCCAATATGCATAACTAAATGACAATATTGCTCAAATGTGCAAAATATAAACGCATAAAGTGCAAATGTGCAAATAAACATACTTATTACAATATAAATATATATATATATATATATATATATATATATATATATATATATATATATATGAGCATGTAAAAAGTGCTAAGTGCAAAAAACACAAAGCAAAAAGTAATTTGGTGTCACACAGTTCATGTGTAAAAAAGTCAAAGTAAAATAAAATGAAGTCCCACAAAAGGTATAAAGGTGCCTAAACGTGATGTCCACTGGTGATACAATCAACTTGCTAGTAACTCTCAAAGTGCCACAGACCATGCAATGGTATGATTCGGTGACCCCAAAGGTAATGCGCTCACCTCAGAGCGTGTGACCAAGTCGCTAGACAAAGTCAAACCACGCTTGTGAACCAACCCAGGTTCTAAGTAGATCACAGGAACCCAGGCTCCAATGCAGTAAAGAGTATATAGATGGGAAGAAAAAAACTACATAGTAAAATACCGTTTTAAAATGTATTAAAAGATATAGATACTCTCCCCAAAAGGGGTACTCACAATATATAGGTGCATCAGTGCACCGCTCTAAACATGGCAAGTATATTTTTCGTGAGGGTATGGTATGCGTCTCCTCAATAGGCAGCTCAGCTGTCTCTCGCTCCGTCCTGGCCCCTCCCCTACGCGTGTTCGACACAGGGATCACGTGTCATCATCAAGGGGATACTGATTGGACGGCCGATCTATCATTTTAAATACACTCCCTGGGGCCATTTTGATGTGGTCCGCAGACATTCTAGTGTTAGGCTACAAGATATATGAGCTACGTGAAACTCAGGCACAGCTGATAACCAACTGGTCTCAATGTATTAATCAGTAAACACAATGTAATGAGCGCTAATCACCAGTATTCATTAAGAGAAAAAGATCATCTAATATTAAATAAAATTGCAATACTATTGTCCAGGTCGGAAGTTGACGGATATCACACCATACCAGCTCATATCAGATACAAAATCAATCACCTAGATGTATAATATCACGGAGAATATACTGAAATAAGTCGTTAAATAAATAAAAATAAATCTAGAATAGTATTCCAAACTACATGAGTAAAAACAGTATGTGATTATAATTAGTCACTACCTAAACGTCATGCGATGCCCCATAACGCACCGCCCAGGGAAAAGTTTAAAAATGCTTAATCTTTATTCACATTCAAATATGTGTGCTAAATAATGTTAAAAAATGTTAAAAAAGGGGGGTATAGCCACCTTTACAAATAACTAACTAAACAACCCATATAAAATAATTTAAAACCAAATTAAATTAAAATGAATATTAATTATAAATTATAATAAATATAAAAAATATAGTTGAGCATATGTACATATATATATATATATATATATATATATATATATATATATATATATATATATATATATACACACACACACACATGCTAAACTGCTTCACACCCATACAGCATATATGGTAAAAAAGACATGGGTACATAATATAAGTATAGCCAACCAACATGCTCATAAGGTGTATATGGGTTGTAAACATAGACCATGGGCGCTAGCCATAAAAAATATATGTATCTAGCGCCCTTATCGCGTGTGCTACTATATTATGAGATCTATGGAACACCCCTAAAACATGAATAGATCGCAAGTTGGAATCAAAGAACTAAATAACAATGTTATACTGACTATTAGTAATTGCTTAAAAAAACATCCCAGGTCGAACTCTTTGTTCAAACCACCAGGTGATAATGAGCCAAGAGTGTATCCACCAAGATTCTCGCTTACTTATTTCTCTGGTATAGTTAGAACCTCTCCAGTGACGATTGGGCGCCTCAATACCCCAGAATCGCATCCCAATTGTGCTCTGATTATGAACATCTCTAAAATGTATGGATAAATAATGTTTGTCGAAACCTTTATGTATGTTCCTAACATGTTTTTCCATATGATCTTTAAGAGCTCTTATAGTGCGGCCAACATACAATAAATTGCAGGGGCATTTGAACACATATACAACTCCCACAGTATCACATGATATAAAATCCCTAATGCTATAAGTTTGACTAGTCAGAGGATTGCAGAATTCATTATCATACCAAAAAAAATTGTGTTGCAAACAAAATTCTAAACACTTCAGAATAAATATGAATAGATTATCCTCCATCTTACTTTCGTCATTCTCCAAGGCCCACTTAACAGCATCTATGGCCCCCTTGTGGTCAATATTGGTGTACAAACTAGCCACATCTCCCGTGGCCACAATAATGTTATCATTAATAGTACATTCAAATGTTGAGGGAATAATACATTTTATTTGCAAATAAAAGGAGTCGCTATGGGTGCTAAATTTGCCCCGAGTGTAGCCAACCTCTATATGGCCAAATGGGAGGCAGAAGGTGTTCTGGGTGAGAAGAACCACACAGGCATTATGTTGTATAAGAGATTCGTAGACGACCTGTTGATCATTTGGAACAACAGTGTGGAATCCTTGATGGGATTATTGGAGTCTATGAACAACAATGATCGAAACATCTCTCTCACTTGGGACATCAGCAAAAACAAAGTACACTTCCTAGATTTGGAAATATGTAACACCACACAAGAAATTGTAACCAAAACCTTCTTTAAGGCCACTGACCGCAACTCGTACATCCCCACTACGAGTTGCCATTTTAGGCCATGGCTGGATAACATACCTCGGGGTCAATTTATAAGAGTAAAGAAAAATTGCACACTGGATGAAGATTTTGAAACTCAATCCGACATGTTGAACGAGATGTTTACAAATAAAGGATATCATAAAGAATTTCTCACCAAGGAAATAACCAAGGTCAGGCATCTGAACAGGGAAGACTTGCTAAAGGAAAAAGCTGCTAATGGTGATACTAATGATGATACAGGTTTGTACATAGTGCTGGATTACAACCTACAAAATAAGGAGGTGGAAAGGATTCTACAAAAATACTGGAACGTGTTGAAACAAGATATCCATCTGAAAGGTTGTTTACCAGAAAAACCAAATATTGTTTACAAACGAGCACCTAATCTACGAGATAGGTTGGTACATAATGTTGTAGAACCACCCCCTCCGAAACCCATGATGTTTTGGGATTTAAAAGGCTTTCATGGATGTGGTAGATGCTATAGCTGCATAAGAGTTCCGACTAATATAAGGAAAGTAAAGGAATTCTGCAATCCTCTGACTAGTCAAACTTATAGCATTAGGGATTTTATATCATGTGATACTGTGGGAGTTGTATATGTGGTCAAATGCCCCTGCAATTTATTGTATGTTGGCCGCACTATAAGCGCTCTTAAAGATCATATGGAAGAACATGTTAGGAACATACATAAAGGTTTCGACAAACATTATTTATCCATACATTTTAGAGATGTTCATAATCAGAGCATGATTGGGATGCGATTCTGGGATATTAAGGTGCCTAAGCGTCACTGGAGGGGTTCTAACTTTACCAGAGAAATAAGTAAGCGAGAATCTTGGTGGATATACCAGCTTGGCTCATTATCACCTGGTGGTTTGAACAAAGAGTTCGACCTGGGATGTTTTTTAAGCAATCACTAATAGTCAGTCAGTATAACATTGTTATTTAGTTCTTTGATTCCAACTTGCGATCTATTCATGTTTTAGGGGTGTTCCATAGATCTCATAATATAGTAGCACACGCGATAAGGGCGCTACATACATATATTTTTTATGGCTAGCACCCATGGTCTATGTTTACAGCCCATATACACCTTATGAGCATGTTGGTTGGCTATACTTAAATTTTGTACCCATGTCTTTTTTTTACCATATATGCTGTATGGGTGTGATGCAGTTTAGCATGTGTGTGTATATATATATGTGTACATATGCTCAACTGTATTTTTTATATTTATTATTATTTATAATTAATATTAATTTGGTTTTAAATGATTTTATATGGGTTGTTTAGTTAGTTATTTGTAAAGGTGGCTATACCCCCCTTTTTTAACATTTTTTAACATTATTTAGCACACATATTTGAATGTGAATAAAGATTGAGCATTTTTAAACTTTCCCCTGGGCGGTGCGTTATGGGGCATCGCATGACGTTTAGGTAGTGACTAATTATAATCACATACTGTTTTTACTCATGTAGTTTGGAATACTATTCTAGATTTATTTTTATTTATTTAATGACTTATTTCAGTATATTCTCCGTGATAATATACATCTAGGTGATTGGTTTTGTATCTGATATCTGATATGATTGGTTTTGTATCTGATATGAGCTGGTACAATACCGACCTGGACAATAGTATTGCAATTTTATTTAATATTAGTTGATCTTTTTTTTTTAACAAATACTGGCGATTAGCGCTCATTACATTGTGTTTACTGATTAATACATTGAGACCAGTTGGTTATCAGCTGTGCCTGAGTTTCACTTAGCTCATATATCTTGTAGCCTAACACTAGAATGTCTGCGGACCACATCAAAATGGCCACAGGGAGTGTATTTAAAACGATAGATCGACCAACCAATCAGTATCCCCCTGATGATGACACGTGATCCCTGTGTCGAACACGCGTAGGGGAGGGGCCAGGATGGAGCGAGAGACAGCTGAGCTGTCTATTGAGGAAAAGCACACCATACCCTCACGAAAAATATCATACTTGCCATGTTTAGAGCGGTGCACTGATGCACCTATATATTGTGAGTACCCCTTTTGGGGAGAGTATCTATATCTTTTAATAAATTTTAAAACGGTATTTTACTATGTAGTTTTTTTCTTCCCATCTATATACTCTTTACTGCATTGGAGCCTGGGTTCCTGTGATCCACTTAGAACCTGGGTTGGTTCACAAGCGTGGTTTGACTTTGTCTAGCGACTTGGTCACACGCTCTGAGGTGAGCGCATTACCTTTGGGGTCACCGAATCATACCATTGCATGGTCTGTGGCACTTTGAGAGTTACTAGCAAGTTGATTGTATCACCAGTGGACATCACGTTTAGGCACCTTTATACCTTTTGTGGGACTTCATAGTGAACTATATTTTTTGGTTCCATTGAGGACTTTTTTACACATGAACTGTGTGACACCAAATTACTTTTTGTTTTGTGTTTTTTGCACTTAGCACTTTTTACATGCTCATATATATATTTATATTGTAATAAGTATGTTTATTTGCACATTTGCACTTTATGCGTTTATATTTTCCACATTTGAGCAATATTGTCATTTAGTTATGCATATTGGCACATTTGCACTTTGATGCGTTTATATTCATTTATTCATTGCACCTGCATCTAGTAATGTTGTGATTCAGTTAAGGTTATTGGTACCTGTGCACTGTGATGCGTTAATCTGTCATATTTCATATTAAAATCTGCATTTATACTTTTATGCGTTTATATGCATTTGTCAATTTTCACATTTGTATTCAGAGTATTTATCTATTATTAGGTCCGCTTACCTTGTAGAGGTATTGTGTTTCCCACATCCACATGCGTTTATTTAGACGCAGTTGTTCTATCATGCTATAATTTAGTAGCATGTCTAACACACTCTAGCGCAGCGTAATCCTTTTTACATGTGTTAAATTTGGTGTTATCACTCTCACTCTCTCATACTTGTCACTGGAACTTCAAACATGGCACTTCATGGCAAAGAACTCTCTCAGGATCTGAAAAAAAGAATTGTTGCTCTACATAAAGATGGCCTAGACTAAAAGAAGATTGCCAAGACCCTGAAACTGAGCTGCTGAACGGTGGCCAAGATCATACAGTGGTATAACAGTACAGGTTCCACTCAGAACATGCCTCGCCATGGTCGACCAAAGGAGTTGAGTGCACGTGCTCAGCGTCATATCCAGAGGTTGTTTTGGGGAAATAGACATTTGAGTGCTGCCAGCATTGCTGCAGAGGTTGAAGGGGTATGCCGCACACTGCATCAAATTGGTCTTCATGGCTGTCGTCCCAGAAGGAAGCCTCTTCTAAAGATGATGCACAAGAAAGCCTGCAAACAGTTTGCTGAAGACAAGTAGACTAAGGACATGGATTACTGGAACCATGTCCTGTGGTCTGATGAGACCAAGATAAACTTATTTGGTTCAGATGGTGTCAAGCGTGTGTGGCGGCAACTAAGTGAGGAGTACAAAGACAAGTGTGTCTTGCCTACAGTCAAGCATGGTGGTGGGAGTGTCAAGTCTAGGGCTGCATGAGTGCTGCCAGCACTGGGGAGTCACAGTTCATTGAGGGAACCATGAATGTCAATATGTACTGTGATATACTGAAGCAGAGCATGATCCCCTCCCTTCAGAGACTGGGCTGCAGGGCAGTATTCCAACATGATAATGACCCCTCCAAGACAACCACTTCCTTGCTAAAGAAGCTGAGGGTAAAGGTGATGGACTGGCCAAACATGTCCCCAGACCTAAACCCTATTGAGCATCTGTGGGGCATCCTCAAACGGAAAGTGGAGGAGCGCAAGGTCTCTAACATCCACCAGCTCCGTGATGTCGTCATGGAGGAGTGGAAGAGGACTCCAGTGGCAACCTGTGAAGCTCTGGTGAACTCCATG
This sequence comes from Aquarana catesbeiana, assembly GCF_042186555.1. Taxonomy (NCBI): domain Eukaryota; kingdom Metazoa; phylum Chordata; class Amphibia; order Anura; family Ranidae; genus Aquarana; species Aquarana catesbeiana. The sequence goes on from NC_133324.1 coordinate 610,794,903, forward strand.
CCCAAGAGGGTTAAGGCAGTGCTGGAAAATAATGGCGGCCACACAAAATATTGACAATTTGGGCCCAATTTGGACATTTTCACTTAGGGGTGTACTCACTTTTGTTGCCAGCGGTTTAGACAATAATGGCTGTGTGTTGAGTTATTTTGAGGGGGCAGCAAATTTACACTGTTATACAAGCTGTACACTCACTACTTCACATTGTAGCAAAGTGTCATTTCTTTAGTGTTGTCACATTAAAAGATATAATAAAATATTTACAAAAGAGTGAAGGATGTACTCACTTTTGTGAGATACTGTACATGTGCAGAGCCTACACGTGTCTTTAACGGGGGCGTGGAGGTGTGTTTACATTTTTAAAATCATTTTTAGATATTTTTTTACTATTTTTTCATTTCATTTTATTACTGTAAAAGTGATCCCTTTTACTGAACAGCCAATTGTTAGCTCAAAAAAATGACACCAAGCTCAACAAGTTTGTTTTAACAACTAAGTTCAGAATGTTTAAAAACAGCCTAGGGATGTGAAGTGGTTAAATACAAATTTTAATTGTGTGCACAGGCAGGCTTTTTATTGAATGGGAGTTACATCATAATGGCAAGGCCAACCAAGATAGCCAAAGATCCCGGGCAAAGAAGCAAAGATCTTGTGGATGTTGCACTGCTGCAAAACAGGCAAGTGTGGTACCTCTTGAATGATTACAGAGTTGCAATAATGTATTTATTTTATATCTGCCTAGAGTTCAGGTTTAAACTGATCATTATATTAAAAAGCTAATATCTGTGAAATAAAAAACAATATAGTAATATTTAAAAAATAAATAATATAGTTATTTCCTACCCAATTAAACCATCCTACAGAAAGACAGAAACTGACTACCAGTTTCACTGTCTGCTATGGCTATAGTTACACATTCGATCTAACTGTATTGTGTATCTAGCAATTATGTATCTGGCTTGTAGTGTATACAGTTATGGTAGTGTGATGCCAGGAGGACAAGCAAACTCTAATACAGTGGTTCTCAACCTCCCTAGTGCCGTGACCCCTTGATAAAATTCCCCAAGTTGTGGGGACCCCTAACAGTAAAATTATTTTTGTAGCGTGGGTTGTCAGTACCCAAGGCAAGACACGTAATTTGCGCCCCTAACCCGGGGACATTTAGCGCTCTCCAAGTCACTTCCACTCGTACAATATTAAAACCCCTTATGGTACATTTTAGAATGTATCACTTTTTCTTTTTCCACTTTCTTTCCCTTTTATCTCTCTCTATCATAATTTATTGGTTTTTTTTCCTCATCCCTCTCTCTAGCTGTCTTTCTTGTTCTTTCTCTTATTCTTTCTCTCCCTTTTTCTTTGTTTCTCCCCTTCTTTTCCTTTCTCTTCCCTGTATTCTCTATTTGTATTCCTTCTCTTACTCCTTGGTGGTGGTGGGGGGGGGGAGAGTCGGATGAATGGCAGCGCTGGTGGGGGGTGGGATCAGTGGCAGCGCTGGTGGGAGTTCTGATCAGCCAACTTGGGTGCTCTTGATCAAGGTAATCTGCTGATCTGAGAACTGTAGTGGGGACTTTTAATGGCAACTATAATCACAGGTAGCGTTACTCACTGTGTCTCTGACTTTGTGGTGTCTCGTAGCAGTGACACCTATGCCGAAATCAGGAAATAGGGTCTCCTCCAGCCCCTCCCACTTCACATTCCTCACCAGTCAGCTGAACTCTAATCTTTGCACCCCAGCCATGCCGTGAACTGAATGGGCGGCCGCGGGCTCGAGAAACTGCCCAGCAGGGTGGTCGCGAAAAGGCTGGGAGAGCGGTGCGGGCTTCAGGAACAGCCCAGGATTCAGTGACCCCTGGCAAATCGTCATTCAACCCCCAGGTTGAGAACCACTGCTCTAATAGATGTTTCTAGAAAACTAGAACTAGACTACTGGCTAAACATGTTTAAAAAGATAAATGTACAGCACTGGCTTTGTCAAAAATAAGCATACCACCTACATTTAAGAAAGAATACATTTTCTTTTTTATTCTTTTGCTGACTCCATACATACAGAAGTACTGAAATATCTACATCCCACTGCTGCAGCCTGCCAGAATATGGCCTTACAGAAGTCTATAAAAAACTGACCACCAAGAAAGAAGATATCTGAAACAGGAAAGGGTGGTTACTTTCAGCAGGAGGGAGGCAGAAAAAATGAGTGTATTCTATGTGAAAGTATATATACCCCTATCAAAATGTGCAGAGCCTTCTTCTCCCATCCTTGCAATCTACAGCTTTTTCTGTTGATTAGGAAAGCTTCTTTTTTTCCTGAGATATTCTTTTAACTGGCTACAGAAAAACAACAGATGTGTTATATGAAATATGTTTCACTATAAAAAAAAAAAAAAACAGATGGCAATCACTCATATACATAACTGTAAGAACTTTCCCAAAAGAATGCAATCCAAGCATTGGTATATACTATATAGACAGTGTCTCTTGATATTTTAATTCCAATTTTTTTCAAGGTATTACAAAAGATTAATAATTATAACAATTATTATAGTATGTAAAAGTGCAACAACACAGTGGGGTTGATTTACTAAAGGCAAATCCACTTTGCACTACAAGTGCACTGCAACTGCACTTGGAAGTGCAGTTGCTTTAGATCTAAGGGGAAGATCTGAAATGAGGGGAAGCTCTGCTGATTTTATCATCCAATCATGTACAAGCAAAAATGCTGTTTTTTTTTTCCTTGCATGTCCCCCTCAGATCTACAGCGACTGCACTTTCAATTGTACTTGCAGTGCACTTTTAGTGCAAAGTTGATTTGCCTTTAGTAAATGAACCCAAATGTTACATATAACAACGTAGAGATCAAACTTGTGGTGATCAAAACAATACAGTGATTAACATTGTTGACTGATTCCATGTTGTGTGATTGGCACCATACTTCACATACTATAATATGGGTAGGGCCAGATATAGAAACATAACACAGGCAGTGTTTTTAAGATTGAAATCAAGGCCAATATAAAAGACACAAATTATTGCAGCTCTGTGTTCATTTATACGCCTATAATTTTTTTTTTCAAGCAGTGAAAGTCCCTGTACAACAGAGCTCAGACAGGTGGAGGGAGAAGCAGCATAAGCAGTCAATCAGTTGGCTGCAGTAAAAGTAGTATGCTGGTAGGAGGAAAGAGCAGAATAACAGAGGGCAGCTCAGTGGGCTTCTCCTCCTTTCACTGTCCAGTCGCAGGGTGGGGTGGTAAGGATACCTGTAATGCCCCGTACACACGGTCGGATTTTCTGACGGAAAATGCTCGATGGGAGATTTTTGTCAGAAATTCCGACTGTGTGTAGGCTCCATCGGACATTTTGCATCGGAATTACCGTCACTCAAAATTTGAGAGCTGGTTCTCAAATTTTCCGACAACAAAATCCGTTGTCGTAAATTCCGATCGTGTGTACACAATTCTGACGCACAAAGTTCCACGCATGCTCAGAATCAAGCAGAAGAGCTGCACTGGCTATTGAAGTTCATTTTTCTCGGCTCACGTCACCGTGTTCTTGATGTTCGGAATTTCTGACAAGATTTGTGTGACCGTGTGTATGCAAGACAAGTTTGAGCCAACATCCGTCGGGAAAAAATCCATGGATTTTGTTGTCCGAATGTCCGATCGTGTGTACAGGGCATAAGTGTTACTAAACTAAAGCTGAGAGACAGGGCTGTGTTGTGTGACCAAACTCTTTAAATCTCATGGCTAGGGATGAGCTTGAACATCGGGTGTTCGCCCGTTCACTGAACAGCGAATATTATGGGGCATTCGCGGCAAATTTGAGCGCTGCGGAACGCCCCATAATGCACTGCGAGATCCCCAGGCCAGTGGCGGAACTATAGGGGTCGCTGCAGTCGCACTTGTGACTGGGCCTGCCGTTCTGCCGCTGTGGGGGGGCCCCAAGACCCGGCATCTCCCCCTGCACCTCTGGCTGTCCATTTAGAATGCAGTGAGAGGGAAGTGGGAGGCGACAATTGGCAGCTCTGTTGCCCATGGAAGGCGGGATCTCCCTGGGGCTTGTAGTTCTCTTCCTGAATCTACACAGTTGAGAGGAGAGGGGCCTCTGACCTGAGCATCTAGCAGTTTCACTCTTCAGTGTACAAGTGAGTCAGTTCTGCTTGTACACTGTTACAGATACATGCTCGGTTCAGAGGCTCCTCCCCTCTCCACTGTATACACTGGGGAAGAGAACTACTAGTCTCAGGGAGATCCCACTGCCCGTGGACACAATAGATTTGGCGATCATCACCTCCCCAGCTCAGGTACCAGCCAGGTACCCGGGGAACCCCTGGAAGAGGGGGGGGGGGGGGCGGTCTGGGGACCCTGATGTAAGAAGGGGGGCTCTCTGGGGACTCTAATGTAAGGGGGGCCCTCTGGGGACACTAATGTAAGGGGGGACTCTCTGGGGACACTAATGTAAGGGGGGCTCTCTGGGGATACTAATGTAGGGAGGGGCTCTCTGGGGACACTGATGTAAGGGGGGCTGAGGGCTCTCTGGGGACCCTGATGCAAGGAGGGGCTCTCTGGGGACCTTGATGTAAGGAGGGGCTCTTTGGGGACACAGATGTAAGGGGGGGCTCTCTGGGGACACAGATGTAAGGGGGGCTCTCTGGGGATACTAATGTAAGGGTGGACACTAATGTAAGGGGGGCCTCTCTGGGGACACTAATGTAAGGGGGGGGGGTTCTCTTGGGATCCTGATGTAAGGGGGGCTGAGGGCTCTCTGGGGACCCTGATGCAAGGAGGGGCTCTCTGGGGACCTTGATGTAAAGAGGGGTTCTTTGGGGACCTTGATGTAAGAAAGGGGCCCTCTGGGGACACTGATGTAAGGGGGGCTTCTCTGGGGACACTAATGTAAGGGGGGGCTCTCTGGGGACACTGATGTAAGGGGGGCTCTCTGGGGACCCTGATGTAAGGAATGAGCCCTCTGGGGACACTGATGTAAGGGGGCTCTCTGGGGACACTGATGTAAGGGGGGCTCTCTGGGGACCCTGATGTAAGGAGGGGCTCTCTGGGGACCCTGATGTAAGGAGGGGCTATCTGGGGACCCTGATGTAAGGAGGGGCTTTCTGGGGACCTTGATGTAAGGAGGGGCTCTCTGGGGACCCTGATGTAAGGAGGGGCTCTCTGGGGACCCTGATGTAATGAGGGGGGCTCTGGGGACCCTAATGTAAGTAGGGAGGCTCTCTGGGGACCCTGGTGTAAGGGGAGGCTCTTTGGGGATCCTGAAGAAGGGGCCCTCTGGGGACACTGATGTAAGGGGGCCTCTCTGGTGACCCTGATGTAAAAAGGTGCTCTCTGGGGACCCTGATGTAAGGAGGGGCTCTCTTTGGGACCATGATGTAAGGGGGTCTCTCTGGGGACCCTGGTGTAAGGGGAGGCTCTCTGGGGACCCTGATGTAAGGGGAGTCTCTCTGGGGACCCTGATGTAAGGGAAAGCTCTCTGGGGACCCTGATGTAAGTAGGGAGGCTCTCTGGTGACCCTGATGTAAGGGGAAGCTCTCTGGTAACCCTGATGTAAGGGGAAGCTCTCTGGGGACCCTGATGTAAGGGGAAGCTCTCTGGGGACCCTGATGTAAGGAGGGATGCCCTCTGGGGACCCTGATGTAAGTAGGGATGCCCTCTGGGGACCCTGATGTAAGTAGGGATGCCCTCTGGGGACCCTGATGTAAGTAGGGATGCCCTCTGGGGACCCTGATGTAAGGGGAGGCTCCCTGGGGACCCTGATCTAATGAGGGGGGCTCTGGGGACCCTGATGTAAGCAAAGGATCTGCACCCAGATATGTAACGATTATATATATACAGTGGGGACGGAAAGTATTCAGACCCCCTTAAATTTTTCACTCTTTGTTATATTGCAGCCATTTGCTAAAATCATTTAAGTTCATTTTTTTCCTCATTAATGTACACACAGCACCCCATATTGACAGAAAAACATAGAATTGTTGACATTTTTGCAGATTTATTAAAAAAGAAAACCTGAAATATCACATGGTCCTAATTATTCAGACCCTTTGCTCAGTATTTAGTAGAAGCACCCTTTTGATCTAATACAGCCATGTGTCTTTTTGGGAAAGATGCAACAAGTTTTTCACACCTGGATTTGGGGATCCTCTGCCATTCCCCCTTGCAGATCCTCTCCAGTTCTGTCAGGTTGGATGGTAAATGTTGGTGGACAGCCATTTTTAGGTCTCTCCAGAGATGCTCAATTGGGTTTAAGTCAGGGCTCTGGCTGGGCCATTCAAGAATGGTCATGGAGTTGTTGTGAAGCCACTCCTTCATTATTTTAGCTGTGTGCTTAGGGTCATTGTCTTGTTGAAAGATAAACCTTCGGCCCAGTCTGAGGTCCTGAGCACTCTGGAGAAGATTTTCGTCCAGGATATCCCTGTACTTGGCCGCATTTATCTTTCCCTCGATTACAACCAGTCGTCCTGTCCCTGCAGCTGAAAAACACCCCCACAGCATGATGCTGCCATCACCATGCTTCACTGTTGGGACTGTACTGGACAGGTGATGAGCAGTGCCTGGTTTTCTCCACACATACCGCTTAGAATTAAGGCCAAAAAGTTCTATCTTGGTCGCATCAGACCAAAGAATCTTATTTCTCACCATCTTGGAGTCCTTCAGGTGTTTTTTTTAGCAAACCCCATGGGCTTGCATGTGTCTTGCACTGAGGAGAGGCTTCCGTCGGGCCACTCTGCCATAAAGCCCCGACTGGTGGAGGGCTGCAGTGATGGTTGACTTTCTACAACTTTCTCCCATCTCGCGATTGCATCTCTGGAGCTCAGCCACAGTGATCTTTGGGTTTTTCTTTACCTCTCTCACCAAGGCTCTTCTCCCCCGATAGCTCAGTTTGGCTGGATGGCCAGCTCTAGGAATGGTTCTGGTTGTCCCAAACGTCTTCCATTTAAGGATTATGGAGGCCACTGTGCTCTTAGGAACCTTAAGTGCAGCAGAATTTTTTTTTGTATCCTTGGCCAGATCTGTACCTTGCCACAACTCTGTCTCTGAGCTCTTCAGGCAGTTCCTTTGACATCATGATTCTCATTTGCTCTGACATGCACTGTGAGCTGTAAGGTCTTATATAGACAGGTGTGTGGCTTTCCTAATCAAGTCCAATCAGTATAATCAAACACAGCTGGACTCAAACGAAGGTGTAGAACCATCTCAATGATGATCAGAAGAAATGGACAGCACCTGGGTTAAATATATGAGTGTCACAGCAAAGGGTCTGAATACTTAGGACCATGTGATATTTCAGTTTTTCTTTTTTAATAAATCTGCAAAAATGTCAACAATTCTGTGTTTTTCTGTCAATATGGGGTGCTTTGTGTACATTAATGAGGAAAAAAAATGAACTTAAATGATTTTAGCAAATGGCTGCAATATAACAAAGAGTGAAAAATTTAAGGGGGTCTGAATACTTTCCATCCCCACTGTATGTATTGTATACATACACACATATACACACACGTATATTATATACATGTGTATGACTTTCTTTACTTCGCTGCTATGGGCTCTAGCCCGAGATCTTTTGTAGACCCAGCAACGTCCCTGGTGGGGGCCCTGCATGGTTTCTTGCAACGAGGCCCTGCATGGTTTCTTGCAACGGGGCCCTGCATGGTTTCTTGCAACGGGGCCCTGAAGATTCTAGTTACGCCACTGCCCCAGGTGGAACTTCTTTTTAAGGAAGCACCATGTAAACATTGCTTACTTGCAAGAAATTCATTTTTCTGCCACCTCCTGCCCTAAATACCTTGACACTCGTTATCCTTTGTTTTTTCAGGCCAATGGTCCCACCAAGGAGAGGTGGTGACTGCTGCCCCCGAAGGCAGATATCTCCTCCTGCAAGGCTTACTTCAGGATACAGAAGTTACAATAATGACCTCTTATGCCCCCAATATAAGCCGGGACCATTCCTGACCCATATCTGCTCACTTTTGGCAACCCACAAAGTGGGCACCCTCCTTTTAGCTAGAGACTCAATTCTAGTATTAAACCCTAGTCTGGATAAATATCCTTCTAATCGCTACTCCTCATCGAGTTTCTTCATTCTCTACATGTTCATGATCTGGTGGATCTCTGGAGGGAACTCCATCCCCTGGGTATGGACTACACACACTACTCCCATCCACATAATGCGCACTCCAGAATTGACTATGTTTTCCTCCAACACAAACACCTCCCTGTGGTGGTATCTGCAACCACCATGGCTGCTCCTTGGAAAGACCATGACCCCCATTTAGTTGTGTGTCGTTTTCTTCTATGCAAGCCTCAACACTCCCTGGGTCATGAATGACTCACTGTTGTTAATTAAGGAGATGCAGACAGACCTAGTGCAAAAATCAAAAGAATATTTCATGTTTAATTCTGGATCTGTTTCTTTTCCCATGACCCTTTGGGAGGCGTATAAGGTGGTCCTTCATGGCCATGTATTTAAAATTGCCTCTAAACACAAGATGGAGCAACAATGCAAACAGAGACAACTAGAGGCCCAATACGAATCAGTTCAAACAGTCCCTCACTATCTCCAATCGTAAATTGTTAGGCCAGACACAGGCTGAACTGGATCTATGCCTTACTGACTTGGCTGAGGGGTTCCTGCAGTGGACGCACCAAAAATGGTATTCCAAAGCTAATAAACCAGACATGATGTTAGCCAACAGGTTGCGTACCTTTGCTTCCAAACACACTCCGATTACTGTATGAAAGATACATAATGGCAGCAACACAACTAAAGTGTTAGAAGAATTTCAACATCGTCTTACCTCCCTTTATGCTGACCCGGTACAAGCAGACACCTGTGACATCAGTAGTTTCCCAGATCGACTCTCAAGGATGCTAAGTCGCACCCTTGGAGGTGCAACTTAGCATCATAATTGTCCATGATATGGGGACGTCTATTCCCCTACAAGTTGGTCTATCCATTTTCCTGGTTTCTGCTGGTTACATCACGTCAACTCCCAGAACCGACTCCTCCATAAGCTCTCAGCTTCTAGCACCACAACTCAGAGATGATCTATACACATCCTGCATATAAGCGTCTGAAGAAGTGGAAATGACTCTATGAAACATGTCAAGCCTTTCTGATGCAGTCATTCTTAATCATGCCTTTTTATCATATTAATGAAATCTTTGCAATCATGTATTGACCTCTATTCAGTTTTTAATGTGATCTATCTTTTTATGATGTCTACCTATGTGTAAGGTCACCTGAGGCCAGATGACAGATACACACCGTTGGAGTCAGGAGTGCACTGCTAAGGTAGTGGACCCTACGGCTGACTGCTGCGGATGAAGCTCTGGGTGGTTCAGGAAAGCAGGTCCACTGGAGCACCACCAGCAAGTGTTCACCAGAGCCTCTAGTGGTGATGATGGACTGCGCTGCAACTGGCTCCAGGTCGTGGTCCCCATGGTCTCCCAAGCTCACGCTTACGGTAGGATACTGGGGGATATAGAGGAAGCAGCAGTCCAGGAAAAGGGATAGTCAGGAGATAAGCCAAAGGTCGGGGTAACTAGCAGACAAGGATTAGACAAAGAACAAGCCAAGATCGGTGAACAGAAACAGACGTAGAGCACACGGCAAGAAACACACAGAAAGCCAAACACACAATATTGCGCAGGCCAGGCAGGCTTGGACAACACAGTGTTAAATAGTGCATCCTGTAGAAGCTAGGGTGGAGCCATGCTGAGGGAAGATTGCTTAACCATGCAGGTGTGAGAGTGCAAGCCCTAAGGTTGATACACAGACCAGAGGTAAGCAGACAGGGCATGAAGGTATTACTGCAGATTAATGACAGTACCCCCCTTCTACCAGGCCTTCCCCGCTTGGGACCAGGCTTGGAGGGGAACTTTAAATGGAACTTCCTCAGAAGATGAGACGTAAAGATTTGAGATGCAGGAATCCAAGACCTCTCCTCAGGACCAAAACCTTTCCAATCCACAAGATATTGGAGAACACTTTTACAGAAGCGAGAATACAAAATTTGACTAACCTCCTACTCCTGATCATCCTCAGAGACTGGATCTAACATCACCCACTCTTCTAACCATTTGAAGACAAACCCTTTCTGACACTTTTTGTTTACATGAAAAATTTTTTTTTTTTTTGCAAGAAAATTACTTTGAACCCCCAAACATTATATATATTTTTAAAGCATAGGCCCTACAGATTAAAATGGTGGGTGTTTAGTTTTTTTTTTTCCACACAGTATTTGCGCAGCAATTTTTCAAACGCTTTTTTGGGGAAAAACACACTTTTTTTTAATTTTAATGCACTAAAACACACTATATTGCCCAAATGTTTGATGTAATAAAAAAGATGATCTTAGGCTGAGTACATGGATACCAAACATGACATGCTTTAAAATTGCACACAAACGTGCAGCAGCAACAAACTACATACATTTTTAAAAGCCTTTAAAAGCCTTTACAGGTTACCACTTTAGATTTACAGAGGGGGTCTACTGCTAAAATTACTGCCCTCGATCTGACCTTCGCAGTGATACCTCACATGCATGGTGCAATTGTGTTTGCCTTGCGCGAGAGCAGTGGGGGGAGGGGTGCTTTTTTTTTCTTTTTCATTTTTTTTTTGCTTTTTTATCTTATTTTTAAACTGTTCCTTTCATTTTTTGTATCCTTTTTACTGTTATCTCAGGGAATGTAAATATCCCCTATGATAGCAATAGGTAGTGACAGGTACTCTTTATTTTGAAAAAATTGGGGTCTATTAGACCCTAGATCTCTCCTCTGCCCTCAAAGCATCTGACCACACCAAGATCGGTGTGATAAAATGCTTTCCCAATTTCCCAATGGCGCTGTTTACATCCGGCGAAATCTAAGTCATGAAATGCTCGTAGCTTCCAGTTTCTTAGGCCATAGAGATGATTGGAGCTGTTCTGGTCTCTGATCAGCTCTATGGTCAGCTGGCGGAACCACCAGCTGCATTCTCAGGTTCCCTGTTGGGACAGGAGAGCCAGAGAAAACCATGGAAGATGGTGTGGGGGGGGACATTCCTTCCCACTGCTTGTAACATTCCCTCCCACTGCTTGTAAAAGCAGTCTTAGAGGCTAATTAGCCATTAGGATTGCTTTTACATGAAAGCCAACCGCTGGCTGAAAAGAATGATACCAAGATGATACCTAAACCCGCAGGCATCATTCTGGTATAACCACTCAAAGTCCAGCAACATACCAGTACATTGCTGGTCCTTGTTGGGCATTTATTGTAATCTTTTTTTCATGCAGCCTGTGGGCTGAACGAAAAAAAGAGATTGATCGGTGGGTATGCCCACCATTAGAATACCTCCCTTCATCCACCCACTTCTAATGATGGGCATACATGCACCATTTTGTTTTTAACTGTGGTGGTGAAATCACCTCATACAGCGCTGGAGTCACGGCTTTATCTATCGTGGGAGCAAACGCTGTTGCTGTCAAGATAAATAACGCTGCAACTGAATGGCGTACCTGTTAAGCAAATGATGGTTAACAATAAAACAAAGTAACATTATAGTATAACAGTAAGACATACCATACCTGCAAAGCAAATACAAAAAAAATAGTAAAAAATAAAACATTTTTTAACGCAATCTGTGCCTAAAATATATATATGCCGAAGCATTGGGGCATCCACCCCAAAAGTTAGGAGCAAATCGCTCCTCCAGCCCTGCTGTCCCCATGCTTCGGCATATATGCTCTTTTTTTTAACTGTGGTGGTGAAATCACCTCCTACAGCGCTGGAGTCATAGCTTTATCTATCGTGGGAGCAAACGCTGTTGCTGTCAAGATAAATAAATCTGCGCTGCAGCTGAAAGGCGTACCTGCTAAGCAAATGATGGTTAACAATAAAACAAACATTACAGTATAACATACCATACCTGCAAAGCAAATACAATAAAACATTGTAAAAATAAAACCAAGAGAGAACGATAGATATAGAACAATAGTGAGCGAACAGTAGAGTGGAAAGTAGAGAGCGAACATAAGAGAGAGAACAATAGAGAGAGAGAGAGAGAGAGAGAAGAAAAATACAACCACAACTATTTTTGGCTTTTTTATTTTTTTTGTGTGTTTTTGTGTGTATTTTTCACTTTTATAAAAACTGTAAAAAAACTATAAACTGAACGTTGCAGATTAGGGTCTCTCAAAATGTGATGGCCATCACATCTTTCGAGACCCTGTGTATGTGTGCCTATGACTGTGTGGTGCTGTACCCTAAGTTAATACTCAACTAGTGTGTGATAGCGTTCGAAACAGTCACCAATGCAAAGACCAGGTTGGTCAGGACAGGAGGGACAATAAAAGCGGGTGTCACGCCTAAATCCGTGCTTTCTACAGACACTACATCTTCTTTGGGGTGTTCTCTGGGTAGGGGCACCGGAGAGGACATTGGAAAATGCCTCTCGTGCAGCCAGCTTACTGCATTTACGTTGGGAAGTTGGGCCAGAGCACCGTCTGGAAACAGAAGGGCTCTCATGATCTCTTCCTGGAATTTAAGGAAGGATCCGTTAGTCCTGAAGCTCTGTATAGCACATGAGCGTTCAGCAAAGCCAATTGAAATAAGTATACAGACACTTTTTTATACCAGCCTCTGGCCTTACGGCAACTAGGTACGGCGCCAACAACTGGTCGTTGAGGTCCACCCCTCCCATATTGAGGTTATATTCGTGGACACATTCGAGGGGTTTCTCCACAACACCAGTCGCTATAGTAATTTGGACAGTCGTGTTTGCGTGAAGGGAGGAAACAACAAAACATTCTTGTTATCCCTTTACTTCACAGCGAGCAAATTATTATCTCAAGCAGGCTCTCTCCCCCAGCCTAAGATGGGAATCTACAAGCTGCTGGGGTAAGCCCCTGCGAATAGATCGCACGGTGCCACATGCGCCAATTTGATGATCAAACAAGTGACTAAAAAGTGGCACGCTTGTGTACTAATTGTCCACATATAAGTGGTACCCCTTTCCGAATAAGGGTGACACCAAGTCCCACACAATCTTACCAGCGCTCCCTATGTTGTCAGGGCAGTTCTCCGGCTCTACGGAACTATCTCTTCCCTCGTAAACCATAAAACTACATGTATAGCCTGTGGCCCTGTCACAGAGCTTATATATCTTGACCCCGTATCTGGCACGCTTGCTGGGAAGATACTGTTTGAATGACAAGCGGCCTGAAAACGTAATCAGGGACTCAACAACGCAGACAACTTGATGGGTAGTAAACAAGGCTGCAAAACGTTGGTTGAAGTGGTTTACGAGGGGCCGAATTTTGTAGAGCCGATCAAATTCAGGGTCACCCCGAGGACGACAGAGTTCATTGTTGTTGAAATGCATGAACCGCAAGATCTGCTCGTATAGTGTCCTGGTCATGGAGGCAGAGAACACGGGCATATGGTGAATTGGGTCAGTGGACCAATATGACCGCAACTCACTCTTTTTAGTTATGCCCATGAAGAGGAATAGGCCCTGGAAGGTCTTAAATTCGGAGACCGTAATTGGTCTTCAATCTCTGGCAAGGGTGAGCTGGGGATTAGCGGTGATGAATTGACCAGCATATAAATTGCTTTGGTCCACAATAGATCTATAGAGATCTTCGGTGAAAAACAGTGAATAAAAATCAAGTGACGTAGAATCAACTGTTTCCACCTGAATTCCGGATTGGCCAGTGAATGGGGGAAATACGGGTGCTGCAGAAGTGGTGGTTTCCCAATTAGGATTGGCGAATGCAGCAGGAAGGGCACTATGGGCTGGACGGGCCTGTCTTTGTCTTCTTGGTGGCAGCGGGACACTACTCGTGCTTGCCACCAAGCCAGCTTGAACTGCACTTATGGGACTCGCCATGTCACCATGTGTCACTGCAGTGCTGGATGTATGACCAGGATGTACTAGGTTGCTGGTGCTTGCCAGTTCACCAGAAGGAATAGTGGCGCTAGTACTGGCTCTCTGCTCCATACGAAGAACCTGCGGTTCTTGCACCTCAATGACAGCAGAAGAAGATCAGGGTCTGGTACACCTGACCTTGGCAGGGACCACAACTCCGTCGTCAGAGCTATCTGTCAGGGTGCCGCTGTCGTCTACATGTTCATATTCTGAGCCTGAATCTGACAGATGAGTGACTTCCTCTTCACTATCTGTCATGCTCAGAAATGTGTAAGCCTCTTCACTACTGTACCTTCAATTTGCCATTTTGGGCTCTAAATTTACTGGTACAGTAGCGAGACTCACAGGTAAAAAAGCTCCCGACTGTTAGCAACTAATTCAAACGCTACCAAAAAAACTGTTAGCGTTCACAGGGATCAGGCCTGACTCTGCGAACGCTGCAGTTATGTGTGTTGTGTTTTGTAAGTGACAGTGATCGATTGATACTGCACTTGGGTGGGCTGGGCTGGGCTGGGCGGAGAGGCTAAACGCAGGTGCTAGCAGGTATCTGGGCTGATCCCGCTAACACTGCGTTTTTGGGAACCCTAAACTGCTGGGGACACTAGTAAAGATATGATCAGATATTGATCCGTTCAGACACTATACTACTAAGGGAGGCGTATGGTGCGTGCGTGGATGTTAGCGGTACTGGCACGGATCTGACACTACCTGGGGTGACGCAGACCCTATCTGACACTAAAACCTAACTTTGATCACCCGCCGGGTGATCAGGGGGTTAAACCTTTATTGGGTAAGATACGGCGGGTGCCCTGACACTATAAAAAAAAATCTAGCTAAACTGCGTCACCCGTGACACTTATACTGTGATCACAGGTGACAGGGGGTAATCAAAGGGTTAAACCTTTATTGGGGGGGGGTTGAGGGGGTCCCTAAACCAATCTGAGCCTAATACTAATTACCCTAACACTGATTAGTGTCACTAATGACACTAGTACAGCGATTAAAAAAAATCTGATTGCTGTACTGGGTGACACAGTGACAGGTGTTGAAGGGGTTAATTGGGGGGGGGGGGGTGATCGGGGGTGAATTGTGTGTCTACGTGACCTGGTGTCAGTGTAGTGTTGGTGCACTTACTTGTATGTCTTCTCTCCTCTCGGTCTGGAACGAAAAGACCGACACGAGGAGAGATGACATCACTTCCCCTGTCAGTGTTTACAGTTACACAGACAGGGGAAGGATATCATTTGGATATCACCGATCGCCAGGTCCAGGCCAGATATCATTGGCCTGGGGATTGATCTGTTCCTGATCGAATCCGATTGTTGCGGCTGGCGGGGGGCGCGCACGCCCCCCAGCTGACCGCGCGCCCACCATACAAGGACGGCGATTCGCCTGCCTGTGCCATTCTTCCGCAGTATAACTGCGGCGGATGGTCGGCAAGCGGTTAAAGACTTGCTTGGCTGACATTCCTTCTGGCTCCAGATCCTACTTGCTGTTCCACTATGCTGTTCCCTGGCTTCCTGACTTTCTGCCTTGTCTGACTATCCATTCCGGTTACCGAACTTTGGCTTTGTTTTGACTACCTTTGTTCCATTTACTTTTATTATTAATCACTTCCCACCCGGCCTATAGCAGATTGATGGCCGGGCGGTGGTACAGTTATCCTGACTGGGCGTCACATGACGTCCAGCAGGATAACATGCCGCTGTGCGCCCGTGGTGGTGCGCATCGCTGCGATCGCTGGAGCGGTGTGTCAGTCTGACACACCGCTACACCGATCTTGGTAAAGAGTCCCCGGCGGAGGCTCTTTACCACGTGATCAGCCGTGTCCAATCACGGCTGATCACGATGTCAATAGGAAAAGCCGTTGATCGGCTTTTCCTCACTCGCGTCTGACAGATGCAGTAGAGGAGAGCCGATCTGCGGCTCTCCTGACAGGGGGGGGTCTGCGCTGATTGTTTATCAGCGCAGCCCCCCCTCGGATGCCCGCACTAGACCACCAGGGAAGCTGCCAGGAACACCAGGCCCATGTACCCCATGGCCATCCACATGTGCCCAATGTGCCCAGTCTGTGCCAATCAGTGCCCACAAATGGGCACTGACTGGCACCATTATATTTCAGTGATGCCCAGCAATGCCACCCATTAATGTCATCAGTGCCACCCATCAGTGTCCATAGGTGCCACCTGTCAGTGCCCATCCGTGCCACCAATCAGTGCCACCCATAAGTACCCATCAGTGCCACCCATAAGTACCCATCAATGCCACCTACAAGTGCCCATCAGTGCCGCCTATGAGTGCCCATCAGTGCCACCTATGAGTGCCTATCAGTGCCGCATACCAGTGCCACCTATCAGTGCCTATCACCGCCACCTATCAGTGCCGCCTATCAGTGCCCATCATCAGTGCCCGTCAGTGCCACCTCATCGGTGCCCATCAGTGCCGCCGTATCAGTGCCCGTCAGTGCAGCCATATCAGTGCCCATCATTGAAGAAGAAAACATACTTATTTACAAAAATTTTTAACAGAAACAAAGAAAAACTTGTTTTTTTTCAAAATTTTCGGTCTTCGGTCTTTTTATTTGTTGCACAAAAAATAAAAACCACAGAGGTGATCAAATATCACCAAAAGAAAACTCTATTTGTGGGAACAAAATGATAAAAAATTTGTTTGGGTACAGTGTTGCATGACCGCGCAATTGTCATTCAAATTGCGACAGCGCAGAAAGCTGAAAATTGGCCAGGGCAGGAAGGTGTCTAAGTGCCTGGTATTGAAGTGGTTAAACAAGTATGACTGAACTGTACTTCTGTCTAGGTCTGATTCATGGTTTCTGACACCGGGGTCCTAAGGAGGCCTGAAGCCGTTCAAAGCAGGAGGCCAAATCCTGAAGAAATCGCATCACCTGGGTCTGATTAGATTCCTGGGTCTCAAGTCTGCGGACTATGTCCTGCAACTGATCATCTGCAGGTAGCGGCACATCAGCCGGGTCCATGGCTGATCAAACAGGCAGGTCACCTGAGGCCAGGTAACAGATGCACACCGCTGGAGTCAGGAGTGCACCACTAAGGTAGTGGACCTTACAGATGACTGCTGCAGATGAAGCGCTGGGTGGTTCAGGAAAGCAGGTCCACTGTTGCACCAACATGGATTCCACTGGGAGCTAGAGCATAAGATTCCCCAGGGTGCGGAGTCTAAGAGCCAGCAGGTGTTCGCCAGAGCCTCTAGTGGTGAGGATCGACTGCGCTGCAACTGGCTCCAGAGTGCAGCCCCTAGGGTCTCCCAGCTCATGCTCACGGTATGCTACTGGAGAATAGAGAGGAAGCAGCAATCAAGGACAACAAGGGATAGTCAGGAGATAATCCAAAGGTCGGGGCAACTAGCAGACAAGGATTAGACAAAGAACAAGCCAAGATCGGTGAACAGAAACAGACGTAGAGCACACGGCAAGAAACACACAGAAAGCCAAACACACAATATTGCTTGGGCCAGGCAAGCTTGGACAGCACAGTGTTAAATAGTGTATCCTGTAGAGGCTAGGGTGGAGCCACGCTGAGGGAAGATTACATAACCATGCAGGTGTGAGAGTGCACACCCTAGGGCTGATACACAGACCAGAGGTAAGCAGACAGACAGGGCATAAAGGTATTACTGCAGATTCATGACACTATGTATATGAATTTACTAATAAATATGTTATGTACTAATCATTTTCCCAGTGTTGTGCCAGGTGCCTCATTTAAAGACCCAGCCTCTTTATTATTTTATTTCAGATATAGGGATGGAGAACCTAGTGGTTATGGCTTCATTTCCCAAAACCCTTCCTCTTTATTTACTCACAAAGATCTTGGTCCAATTCTTTCTTGGTTTTTCTAATTAAGAAATTAAGAAGGATCAAGTCGGTTTTGTGCCGCGGCGCCAGGCAGGAGATGCTATTTGTCGCGTTTTGCAGTTGCTAAACCTCACCTATTGACGCCCTTCCAAAACCATGCTTCTGTCCCTTGATATTAACAAGGCGTTCGATACCCTCTGCTGGCCTTATCTTACTACAGTTTTACATCATTATGCTTTTGGCCCCTCCTTTTTGCAATGGATAGCAGCCTTGTATGACTCCCCTCAAGCGAAACTCAAATATTATGGCTTTGAATCTTCTACTTTTCCAATTCGCAGGGGTACTCATCAAGGCAGCCCCCTTTCACCACTTCTATTCATTTTGGCATTAGAACCGTTGGCAGAAGCTATTCAAAGCCATGCAGATGTCATGGGCACTGAAGTAGTGGGATCCTCCCATAAAATTTCATTATTTGTGTATGATATACTTCTAACCCTGACCTCTCCTAGAGTTTCTCTTCCTAACCTGCTTGCTTGTCCTTTCTAGATAATTTTGCCTCCTTTTCAGGACTGTGTGTTAAACCTGCCAAGTCAAAGGCAATGTCTGTGACTCTCTCTGCCAGAACATTGGACGACTTAAAATGAACCTTTCCCTTTCAGTGGTTTACCTCTCTACCTCTACCATACCTAGAGATTTGCTTGCCCTCAACATATGTAGCAAACTTCCCTACTCTATATAAGAATTTGACTGAATTGCTATCCTCTTGGAGTCACTTTCCGTTGTCTTGGTTTGGCAGGATCAATGCAATATGTATGACTTACCTTCTCAAACTGTTATATGCTTTTTGGGTCCTGCCAGTTCCAATCCCCTTCCATATACTTCGCATTTACCAATTCGCATTCAAGGCCCGATCCTGCTTCACACCCTTTGACTTTGGTACTCGGTTAAACATTTGGAGGGTCTGATCTTGTCCCATCTTCCCCTGCTTCATGTTTTGCGCTGTCCTCTGTTCCTGCCAGGGCTTGAGAACACAAGACACTTTGCTTGGTGGACTGAACATGGGTTTACTGACATCCATTCTTTCCTTACTCCCACTTACTCCCCAGGATACTGACATTTGACACACTTAGGTTGTCCCATGAGATTCTGTTGTGGGAACACTACTGTTATATGCAAATTTATAATTTTGTCTCCCAATTCCTTAAATTCCAGTCCCCTTACGCGCTTACACCATTTGAGAGTATCTGTAGAGCCCACCCGCATTCCACAGTCCTTATCTGTACAGATGGTATACGCTGGCTCCTCTGGCTAGTTTTATACCATCTTATCTATTGACCTGCCACCGTGGATGTTCCCAACCGGGGACAATGGCACACATATGGTGGTCATGCCCAGGGGTCTGCAGACTATTGGTTTGGGTTTATGCGCTCCTATGTACACTCTTCCATTCAGATAGCAAAAAAAATCCATACAAAGCTCTCCTTTGTAAGCCTTTGTAAGAAGAGTTACTACGATGGAAACAGCAACTAGCGTTACATCTTTTTGCAGCAACCAAACTCACCATAGCGAGAGCAACTCTCAGCTTTGAAGCAGTCAAGTATCGTATGACCGACATTATGGTCAACGAGAAATTGACAGCCATTTTACTTGACACCCATGAAAAATTTCTTAGAGTTTGGTGGCCCTGGATATCCCATGTTCAACCATTGTGCTTTGATAACCTCCTTATGTCAATCTGAGGACTTTAATCCACAGTTCCCTGAGACCTCCTTTTTTCCATTTCTCTACTCTTCCTGGAATCTTCCGGCTCACCAGCTTTTCTCTTTCTTTAACTTTGTATTTCTTAATTTTTGTGTAGACTTATTAGGCCTCCAAATTGTGGCCTGGTTATGACATAATTGAGCTTACATCTCTTCTTTGTGTATTTTTTTACTCTACGTTCTCATCGTGGATTTGCAATTCCTCTGGCTTGATATCTCAACCTGCCTTAAAAGCGTCACTCCATTCAGATGGAGTGTAGTTTTGCGCATGACTTTGTGAAGTTCTGATTTACTTATTTTTTTAGTTGTGTGAATCCATGTCAATGTAATGTGCGCAATCCCCATACGTGTGTACATTCTTTATGTTATGCAACTGTCATCCCATCTGCTCAGGTGTGTATGTTTTAAAGACAATAAAGCCTTTTGTAAAATAAATCTCATGGCAGAAATACATATCCATTTGACAGGTAAAACAGCCTCCCATGTATTTTATCCGAAAATCTAGCTGTTTGTCTGGAGTTCAGCTTTAGGCACAAAAAAAATGTGAGAGGACAAAGTAGGAGATAGCCAGGGCAAAGTGACCATGCCATAGATCCCTCACAGCTGCTGCTTTCATTGCAGTTGGCACTTAAAGCAGCAGTAAATGCAGAAAATTAAAAAAAAAAGGCCAGTCCTCGTGCATACTAGCACATTATGAGAGACTTACCTTACAACAAAGCCGTCCAGTGGCGCATTGTCACCGCTGACAGGGCTTCCGTTGTCACCTGGACTTCCTTCCGGGTTCGCGGGCTGCGGCCGCTTGAATAGTAGTGCCGCGACGACATCACAGGAATGCCGTTCCTTCAGAGCCTATACGTTTAGGAGATATTCATTTTACGTACAGGTAAGCTTCATTTTAAGCTTACCTGTAGGTAAAAGTAGAAGAAGAATAAAGTTTACTACCACTTTAAATCACTAGTGTCAGATGCTAAAGAGAGCAGTGCTAATGTGACAGTGCTGGGGCCCAGCAAATGGCTGCTAGATTATTATTATTATACAGGATTTATATAGCGCCAACAGTTTACGCAGCGCTTTACAACATTAGGGCAGACAGTACAAGTACAATACAATTCAATACAGGAGGAATCAGAGGGCCCTGCTCGTTAGAGCTTACAATCTAGGAGTAAGGGTCAAGTTATACAAGTTATGCTAGATCTGAACAGAGATGCTCCTATAATGATATTTTCAGCAACCCCCCTCAGATTTCTAAATGCGTTAATATTTTCTGATGACCATGTTTTACGGGCCGACATCTGAAATATTACTGCATGGAAAAAAATTACAAATTGATAAAGATTAAAAGTTATAAAGTGGATGCACACATTACCTAGCTTTATAGCATAGGCATGTGTGATATCAAATTAATCATAATTTACATATTCATTCTGATATATGCTTAACTACTTTGAGCTCTGGAAGGTTTTACTCCCTTCATGACCAGGACATTTTTTGTTATTTAGCACTGCACCACTGTAACTGGTAATTGCACAGTCATGCAACACAAACAAAATTTATATCATTTTTTCACACAAATGGAGCTTTCTTTTGGTGGGATTTGAGCACCACTGGGTTTTTTATTTTTAATTATATCAACAAAAAAACAAAACATTTAGAAAAAAAAAACAATATTTTTTTAATTTCTGCTATAAAACATATCCTATCAAAAAAAATGTATTTCTTCATAAATTTTGGCCAAAAATTTAGTCTGCATGTCTTTGGTAAAAAAAAAATCCCAATAAGTGTATATTGAGTGGTTTGCGTGAAAAGGTATAGCGTCCACAAACTATGGTATACACAGTGCCTTGAAAAAGTATTCACACCCCTTGAAATTTTCTACATTTTGGTGTTACATCCAAAAACGTAAATGTGTTTTATTGGGATTTTATGTGATAGACCAACACAAAGTGGCACATAATTGTAAAGTGGAAGGAAAATGATCAATGTTTTTCAAAAGTTTTTACAAATAAATATCTAAAAAGTGTGGTGTGCATTTGTATTCAGCCCCCTTTACGCTAATACCCTTAACTAAAATCTAGTGGAACCAATTGTCTTCAGAAGTCTCCTAATTAGTAAGTAGAGTCCACCTGCGTGTAATTTCATCTCAGTATAAATACAGCTGTTCTGTGAAGCCCTCGGGGGTTTGTTAGAGAACCTTAGTGAACAAACAGCATCATTAAGGCCAATGAACACACCAGACAGGTCAGGGATAAAGTTGTGGAGAAGTTTACAGCAGGGTTAAGTTATAAAAAAATATCCCAAGCTTTGAACATCTCACAGAGTAATGTTCAATCCATCATCTGAAAATGGAAAGAGTATGGCACAACTGCAAACCTTACAAGACATGGCCATCCACCTAAACTGACTGGCCAGGCAAGGAGAGCATTAATCAGAGAAGCAGCCAAGTGGCCCATGGTAACTTTGGAGGAGCTGCAGAGATCCACAGCTCAGATGGGAGAATCTGTCCACAGGACAACTATTAGTCATGCACTCCACAAATCTGCCCTCTATGGAAGAGTGGCAAGAAGAAAGCCATTGTTGAAAGAAAGCCATAAGAAGTCCCGTTTGCAGTTTGCGAGAAGCCATGTGGGGGACACAGCAAACATGTGGAAGAAGGTGCTCTGGTCAGATGAGACCAAAATTCTACTTTTTGGCCTAAAAGCAAAACACTATGTGTGGCGGAAAACTAATACTGCACATCACCCTGAACATACCATCCCCACCGTGAAACATGGTGGTGGAAGCATCATGTTGTAGGGATGCTTTTCTTCAGCAGGAACAGTGAAGCTGGTCAGAGTTGATGGGAAGATGGATGGAGCAAAATACAGGGTAATCTTAGAAGAAAACCTGTTAGAGTCTGCAAAAGATTTGAGAATGGGGTGAAGGTTCAAATTCCAGCAGGACAACAACCCTAAACATACAGCCAGAGCTACAATGGAATGGTTTAGATCAAAGCACATTCATGTGTTAGAATGGCCCAGTCAAAGCCAAGACCTAAATCCAATTGAGAATCTGTGGCAAGACTTGAAAATTTCTGTTCACAGACGCTCTCCATCCAATCTGACAGAGCTTAAGCTACTGTATTTTGCAAAGAAGAATGGGCAAAAATATCACTCTCTAGATGTGCAAAGCTGGTAGAGACGTACCCAAAAAGACTTGCAGCTGTAATTGCAGTGAAAGGTGGTTCTACAAAGTATTGACTCAGGGGGCTGAATACAAATGCACGCCACACTTTTCAGATATTTATTTGTAAAAAATGTTGAAAAACATTTATCATTTTCCATCTACTTTACAATTATGTGCCCATTTATGTTGGTCTATTACATAAAATCCCAATAAAATACATTTACATTTTTGGTTGTAACATGACAAAATGTGGAAAATTTCAAGGAGTATGAACACTTTTTCAAGGCACTGTATACTGGATTTTTTACTTTTTTTACTAATGGTGGTGATCAGCAACTTATAATGGGTCTGCAATAGTGCAGCTGGCAATCTGACACTGAGTGGGAACTGAGTAACTGCCATTGACATCACCAGTGACAATAATACAGTGATCAGTGATAATACTTTGTAATGTGTGTTGCTTTTTACTAAAGAACTTGTTGTTTCTTAGCCCTGCTTTACAGGGATAAGAAACAGAGATTGTTCCCTCTGTACAGAGCCCTGTGTTGACTGTCAACACAGGGCTCTGGGCTATGATTGCACACAGCCGATCAGCAGGTCCTGGTCATGAATCACTGGCCAGGACCTGCTGACAGACTCCAGCTGTGTACAATCACAGCGGGTGTCAGCGGGGGGCCCTAAACCGGGGCCCCTTACCATGTGATCAGCTGTCAGCCAATGACAGTTGATCACGTGATGTAAATAAAAGATCAATAATCATTTTTTTTCTCCTCACGTTGACAGCGCGAGGAGAAGAAAAAGCCTATCACAGGCTTCTGTGCAAGGGACATCAGTCCCGAAGAGGAAGATGTACAGCCATCTCATCTGTGCCCACCAATGCCGCCTGCCAGTGCCCACAGTGCCACAAATGAGTGCCCACTAGTGCATAACAGTGCCAGCAATCAGTGCCACCTATCAATGCCCACGAGTGCCACCTATTAATGTCCACCAGTGGTGCCAATCAGTGCCTCATCAGTGCCACCTAGCAGTGCTGCCTATCAGTGTCACCTACCAGTGCCAATCAGTGCCCATCACTGCCACCCATCAGTGCCCATCCCTGCCACCCTTCAGTGCCCATCACTGCCACCTATTAGTGCCCATCACTGCCACCTATCAATGCCCTTCAGTGACACCTCTCAGTGCCCACCAATGCCACCTATCAGTGCCCATCAATGCAGCCTATCGGTGCCCATCAATGCAGCCTATTGGTGCCCATCAATGCAGCCTCATCAGCATACATCAATGAAGGAGAAAAATTACCTGTTTGCCAAATTTAATAACAAAATATAAAACAGTTTTGTATTTTGTATTTTTAGCAAAAACTAAAAAACCCAGATGTGATACAGTGTAGTATGACCGTGCAATTGTCGTTCAAAGAGTGACAGCGCTAAAAGCTGAAAATTGGTCTCGGCAGGAGGGGTGTTTAAGTGCCCAGTAAGCAAGTGGTTAAATCTCAAAGTGAACTACAACAGCTAGAAAGATTAGTTGTTTGCTTTCTGTCATATACAGTGGAACCTCGGATCGCAAATAACACGGTTAACGAGCGCTTCGCAATATGAGCTATTATTCTGTAAAAAATCCTGACTCGGTTTGCAAGTGTTGTCTCGCAAAATAAGCAGGATAAGCCTCTGCGGTGTGCAGTACTGAATTTGGCCAGAGGTGCGGGGGCGCCGGTGACACTCAGCCGTTCATAGCTGCTCGGAAATACACGGGAAAAGCTCCTTTCTCGAGTGCTTCCGTGCCTTTCCAAGGGTTTCCGAGTGCATTCGAGCAGTCTCCAAGTATTTGAAAAATGCAAGATTTCTGAGTTATCCATCCATCCTTCTATCTACTCATCGATCCATCTATCTACTTGTCCATCCATCTACTCATCCATCCATCTATCTACTCATCCATCTATCTATCATTCACTTGTTCATCCTTCCATCCATTCACTCATCCACCCATCCATTTACTCATTCATCCATCCATCCATCCATCCATCCACTCACTCATCCATCCACGCACTCACCCATCCATTCACGCACTCACCCATCCATTCACGCACTACCCCACACACCCATTCACTCGCTCACCCATTTACTCACTCACTCACCCACCCATCTATTCACTCATCCATTCACTCACTCACCCATCCATTCACTCATCCATCCATCTATCCAGCCATCCATTCACCTATCTATTCATTCATCCATCCATCCATCCGACCATCCATTCCTCATTGCTGGTGTCACAATACAAGAAGAATGGATTGAAAAATTAAAGGATATTCTGATGACATTATACTAACTCTATATTTCCCACACTTTAGTAACAAGCCAGAGCTCTTGTACATAGCTCACAGCTGAGCCCTGCATTGTATACATAGCACACTCCTGAACCCTGCATTGTGTAGAGAGCGCACTCCTGATCCCCGAATTTTGTGCGTAGTGCACTCCTGAACCCTGCATTGTGTACATAGTGCACTCCTGAACCCTGCATTGTGTACATAGCGCACTCCTGAACTCTTCATTGTGTACATAGCGCACCGCTGAATCCTGCATTGTGTACATAGCGCACTGCTGATTCCTGCATCATGTGCATAGTGCACTCCTGATCTCTGCATTGTGTTCCTACGGCACTCCTGATCTCTGCATTGTGTGTGTAGTGCACTGCTAGTGCGCTTGTCTTATTTGATTTGATAACAAAATATTCGGCTCACGGCATATTAGCCGGAGTCCAGGAAGTAATAAAGGAGAAGTATCAATCTACTGAACTCGTGTATGTCTCAGTAATTTACTTCAAGTGTGCACACATTTCATTGAAGGTAATCTGGCCAGGGGAACAGAAACAAAAGTACCGAACGGTTCTGGTTCGGTCTAAAACATATGGCGCCCAATGTGGGGCCAAATGTTTTGGACCGAACCAGAACCGTTCGGTACTTTTGTTTCTGTTCCCCTGCACTCCTGATCTCTGCATTGTGTGTGTAGCGCACTCCTGATCTCTGCATTGTGTGTGTAGCGCACTCCTGATCTCTGCATTGTGTGTGTAGCGCACTCCTGATCTCTGCATTGTGTGTGTAGCGCACTCCTGATCTCTGCATTGTGTGTTTAGCGCACTCCTGATCTCTGCATTGTGTGTGTAGCGCACTCCTGATCTCTGCATTGTGTGCGTAGTGCACTCCTAAACTCTACATTGTGTATGTAGCACACTACTGATCTCTGCATTGCGTACGTAGTGCACGCCTGATCTCTGCACTGTGTGCATAGCGCACCACTGAAACCTGCATTGTGTGTGTGTATAGAGCGCACTTCTGAATCCTGTAATGTGTGTGTGTGTAGTGTACTCCTGAACCCTGCACTTTGTGTGTAGCACAAGCCTGAATCCTGCACTTTGAAATAGCACACCCCTCAGCTCTGCACTCTTAACGTGGCGCATTCCATGCATCCCCACACACCCCCTATACTGGCAGCACACTCCATGCATTCCCCACACACCCCCTTTGCTCGCTGCACACTCCATGTATTTCCCATACACTTATACGCGCTGCACACTCCATGCAGTCCCCACACACCCCCTATGCTCGCTGTACACCTCAGAGCAAGAAGAAGCTAACATGACCACGATCTACCAGTCGAGCGCATCCAGGTGACTGGTAGATTGGTCCTGGACTTGCTGACCTTCTGTCACTGATTGTGGATGAAGGCGGCGGCCCGCCACAGTACAAGAGAAGCAGGGCAGGAGGGAGTAGGCGGCCGTGGGGGGCATCAAGCCAGCCTCATGAGCCAATGCTTTGTCCATAGTTCAGGCTGCAATGTCAGGTGGAGTGATTGCACTCCGCCTCTCATTCTTGGTAACGGGATCCACAAGAGCTGAAAGTGCTGCCAGGGCCGGTGCTACCACTAGGCAGCCGCCTAGGGCTCCCGGCCACTGGTGTTCCTACTCTTCTCTCTGCAGCAAACAACTAAGTCTCAGCATCAGCAGGCAGTGGCCACTCCCTTTGCACATAGTGTCAGAGGCGCAGCAGCGGCAGAGGACTGTGTCTGTGTCCCGAATCCCGAATGAATGGAAGCAAGCAAACATTCATTGTTCATTGGGCACTCGTAGGCTGCATTTGATGGGTGCTGGTGAGGCTGCATTTGATGGACGCTGGTGAGGCTTGGTGAGGCTGCATTTGATGGGCGCTGGTGAGGCTGAATTTGATGGGCGTTAGTGAGGCTGCATTTGATGGGCGCTAGTGAGGCTGCATTTGATGGGCGCTGTCGAGGCTGCATTTGATGGGCGCTGTCGAGGCTGCATTTGATGGGCGCTGTCGAGGCTGCATTTGGGCGCTTCATTAAAAAGGTAGGGTATACATGGGCAGGGAAAAGGGGTGCGGCAAAATTAGCTTTTGCCTAGGGTGTCAAAAATCCTTGCACCGACTCTGAGTGTTGCAAGAAGTTAAGGTCAGTGGGCATAATGGGGCACAGTAAAAGCTATGTGGGCACAATAGCAGCTATATAGGCACAATAGCATAAAGATGCTATTGAGCTCATAAAGATGCTATTGAGCCCATAAAGATGCACAATATCAGCTATATGGGCACAACATGGCATGTGTACACCTTTGGCTGCTGCCTCTGCAGCTAAAGGGGGTAGGGATTGGGGAAGGTAAAAGTGTGACTCAACCACAGGGTTTTACCAACCCCAATCTCACATGTAAACAAGCCCTAACGGTACCACCGCCAAATGTAGGGCTCATCTACATTTGAGGATAAGGTGGTAGGTTATCTTCAACTGCAGTGGAGATCAGTGAGGTCACAACCCGACTTATGGGGATGGGGAGATGGCAAAGGTATTGAATTTATTCTTCTCCTCAGTCTTCATGAGGGAATCGGGGGGGGGGGGGGGCTTCAGTAACCAAAACTGCAGTGTTTATCCTCATGACACAACACAGGAAGCACCTCCATGGTTAACAGAGGACAGAATTAAAATTAGACTTGGGAAACTTAACATTAATAAATCACCGGGACCAGATGGCTTGCACCCAAGGATACTTAGGGAACTCAGTCAAGTAATTGCCAGACCATTGTTCCTAATTTTTACTGACAGTCTACTGACTGGAATGGTGCCAGCTGATTGGAGAAAAGCCAATGTAGGACCAATATTTAAAAAGGGACCAAAATACATCCCTGGGAATTACAGACCAGTTAGCCTAACATCAATAGTATTTTAACTCTTGGAGGGGATGATAAGGGACTATATACAAGATTTTAGTAATGAGAACAATATCATTAGCAGTAATCAGCATGGATTCATGAAGAATCGTTCTTGCCAAACCAATCTATTAACCTTCTATGAGGAGGTGAGTTGCCATCTAGATAAAGGAAGGCCCGTAGACGTGGTGTATCTGGATTTTGCAAAAGCATTTGACACGGTTCCCCATAAACGTTTACTGTACAAAATAAGGTCCGTTGGCATGGACCATAGGGTGAGTACATGGATTGAAAACTGGCTATAAGGGCGAGTTCAGAGGGTGGTGATAAATGGGAAATACTTGGAA
This sequence comes from Aquarana catesbeiana, assembly GCF_042186555.1. Lineage (NCBI taxonomy): Eukaryota > Metazoa > Chordata > Amphibia > Anura > Ranidae > Aquarana > Aquarana catesbeiana. The sequence goes on from NC_133324.1 coordinate 610,823,127, forward strand.
TGGTTAGGGGTGGGTAGTGGGGTCCACCAGGGTTCTGTGCTGCGACCAATCCTGTTTAATTTGTTCATAAACGACCAGGAGGATGCGGTAAACAGTTTAATCTCTGTATTTGCGGAAGATACTAAGCTAAGCAGGGCAATAACTTCTTGGAAACCTTGCAAAAAGATCTGAACAAGTTAATGGGGTGGGCAACTACATGGCAAATGAGGTTTAATGTAGAAAAATGTAAAGTAATGCACTTGGGTGGCAAAAATATGAATGCAATCTATCCCTCTGAGGGAATCTAGGATGGGGGTCCTAGTATATGATAGGCTCAGCAGTGGCATGCAATGCCAAGCTGCTGCTAACAAAGCAAACAGAATATTGGCATGCATTAAAAAAAGGGGATTAATTCCAGAGATAAATCGATAATTCTCCTACTCTACAAGACTCTGGTCTGGCCGCACCTAGAGTATGCTGTCCAGTTCTGGGCACCAGTCCTCAGGAAGGATGTACTGGAAATGGAGCGAGTACAGAGAAGGGCAACAAAGCTAATAAAGGGTCTGGAGGATATTAGTTATGAGGAAAGGTTGCGAGCACTGACCTAGAAGACGAGATTCGGGATCACACTATGCAAAACTAACTGCACAGTGGTGGCAAGTATGATATGTTTGTTATTAAAAAAAAAAAAAAAGGAAGGCTTACAATCGCTTTAAGGATGCGGGTTGCCGGCTTCCCGGCCCGCTGCTTAAGAACCAGCTATTTTTTCACACAGAATTCGAATTGGCCAATCATTATTCGACCAATCCGAATTCTAATTGTTCTGAAAAGTTAGAATCCATTAGAAAACGAATAAACGAAATTTTAACGATTTCCAACTTTTCAGAAAGATTAGAATTCAGATCGGTCGAAAAACGGTCAACCGATTTGAATTCTGTGTGAAGAAATAGCTGGTTGTTAAAGAGGAACTGCAGTCTGCTAACATAATTTGTAAGAAAAACATCATTGCCATTCTGAAGCTTCCCTCCAACCACTTTACATATTATTTTATATATACTGTGATTCTGTACTTGCCAAATATGCTGCAGAAATCTCCCTCCACTGAGTCTGGCTGCAACCATTTTAACTGTGGGCAGCTGAAGCTGCTGCCTGTTCACTTCCTGGATTTAGACAACAAAAAAGTGTGGCGCTAAACAATATGTGATGCTACTATATGCAAGTCAATGGAAAATAAGAGAGTCAATAGCATCTACTGCAAGCATATAGTCCTTTACGGAACATCAAAGGCACATGGTCTCTGTGACAACGTGTAAAAACACAATGTTGGAGAATAATAAGAAAATCTTGACCGAAATTCTGCTCACTACCACCAAGAGTTGGAGAGGCTTACCGGATGAGGTGGACCCAATGGGGCATACGCCGGACTGGGTCAGACAAGGCTTAGGTGGTAAGTGGCTGTGTGTACTCCGATGAGGATACGGTCTCACGAATGGGTAGTGTTCGTCCAGTGAAGCCGGGAGCTTGAGAGATGTGCACAATCTCACAGATGAGGGTCTTGAGGAAGTGATGGGGTATTACACAAGAAGACCCCTCAAAACAACATTCACCGGACCAGATTTTGATGCAGAAGGTTCACCTCTTTATTGTTTGGTGACTCCTCAGACCATATTTACTTTACTGCATATATGCTTCTGTTTGACTACATCACATGCACTTAGGGGCTACTTCTTGGTCCCTTGTACAGTGTTATCATCCGGGGCCGCCACTCCCACACATCGGATTCACTGCATCACTTCCCCCTCCACACTCATGCAGCATTATGGAGGCAGTACTTGCTGGTCACCTTTCGGGGGCCGCCACGCCCACACATCGTATCACTGTGTCATCCTCCCCTTACACTCATTGCGCATGAGCATTATGGAGGCAGTACTTGCTGGTCACCTTCCGGGGCCGTCACGCCCACATATCGCATTACTGCGTCACCCTCCCCTCACACCTATTGCGCAGGAGCAGTGTGGAGCGCAGCACTCGTGCCCACTACACATGCGCGGTATTAAGCGCACTTCTACGATCAGAGGGCACACTTTTTTGTACTCCATTTCATCTTGGGCACAACATCCAACCTAAGCACTGGTTTGATATGCACCATCCCTTCACAGATGTTCCCTTTTTGACATTTATGCCGTACATCGCTCTCTGTACTTCCTGTGTAGTATACACCATGGAAAAGAGGCGTGGCACACACGCTTGGAACGCACGCCGGTCGGCCATTTTGGCCGAAACCGGAAGTAATTACTTTTCAAACGTGGAGCTGTTTCCCATCATGAGGGGCACATTCCTTATATATATTGGGGTGGCTACAGTGGGGGGGACCCCCCTGATGACGTCTTTTAGGACGAAACGCGTCGGGCAGGACCCCATTGTCGCCACTTTTACTCTTAACAGCGCTGTTTTAGTCTTGGATCTACATGTGAGTGTACATCTTTTTTATCCGCAATAAATATTTTAGTTTTTGGATTTACACTATGTGGCCCTTTTTTTTTATCCTTCTGCATCAAAATCTGGTCCGGTGAATGTTGTTTTGAGGGGTCTTCTTGTGTAATACCCCATCACTTCCTCAAGACCCTCATCTGTGAGATTGTGCACATCTCTCAAGCTCCCGGCTTCACTGGACGAACACTACCCATTCGTGAGACCGTATCCTCATCGGAGTACACACAGCCACTTACCACCTAAGCCTTGTCTGACCCAGTCCGGCGTATGCCCCATTGGGTCCACCTCATCCGGTAAGCCTCTCCAACTCTTGGTGGTAGTGAGCAGAATTTCGGTCAAGATTTTCTTATTATTCTCCAACATTGTGTTTCTACACGTTGTCACAGAGACCATGTGCCTTTGATGTTCCGTAAAGGACTATATGCTTGCAGTAGATGCTATTGACTCTCTTATTTTCCATTGACTTGCATATAGTAGCATCACATATTGTTTAGCGCCACACTTTTTTGTTGTCTTTTCCATTTATACTTTGTTGGTCGTGTTGGCTGCTTCTATGTTTCTCAGTCTTGGGTAGCGCAGAATTTTTCCATATCTCACTTCCTGGATTTACACAGACACACAGAGTTACACCTCCAGCTCTGCAGCTCTCATTGGCCCTCTTCTGACTCATCCCCCCTCCCTTCCTGGCAAACTCTCATGAGAGTGAGAGAGCTCTGCATGATGTCATAAGCCTAGGCTTTTTGCCAGACAGGGAACAGGAAGTGGCCTGTATAAGGTATTTACTGGCAGAAAAAAAAGTTTTACTATCCAAAGTTAAAACAAAAAGAGCAGAAGATTTAATAGCTGGAAAGTTGAAAAAATTACTGAAGGTCCACTTTAAGTAGCGGGTCGGGAAGCCGGCCGCCCGCATCCTTAACCACTTACGGACCGCCCGCCGTTGTTATACGTCGGTACTTTGAAGAGGTACTGTATATCATTGTTATGGCAGCAGCTAGCTACCATAACCTTGGTATCCTCTTCTACAGCGAGCGGTCCACTTTCAGATAAAAGTGGTCTCTGCAGAGATCACTTTTATCGGCAGCGGGAGAGGGCTCCCACCACCCGTCTCCATACCATTGCAGGGCGGAAGTGATGTTTTGACGTCACTTTCGAGCTCTTAAAGAGACTTATTTTAATTGCATTTTAGTGTAAATATGAGATCTGAGGTCCTGTCATGCTTTTTTTTCTATTACAAGGGATGTTTACATTCCGTGTAATAGGAATTTCTTTTAAAAGAACAGCGTAAAAATAAAAAATAAAAGGTAAAATAAATAAGATTTTTTTTTAAAACACCCCCGCATATGAAAACGGTGTTCAAACACCACATGTGAGCTATCGCCGCGATTGTTAGAGCAATAATTCTAGCCCTAGACCTCCTCTGTACCTCAAAACATGCAACCTGTAGAATTTTTTAAACCTCGCCTATGGAGATTTTTAAGGGTAAAAGTTTGTCGCCATTCAACGAGCGGGCGCAATTTTGAAGCGTGACATGTTGGGTATCAATTTACTCGGTGTAACATTATCTTTCACAGTATAAAAAAAAAAAAATTGGGCTAACTTTACTGTTGTCTTATTTTTTAATTCCAAATTGGTATGTTGTCCCCTTTAAGAGCCGCCAGAGGCGCGCGCCCGCTGCACGATTGCCGCCAGCCACCCACAATCGTGGGCACGAGAGCCAGAACGGGGATTTGTGTGTGTAAACACACAAATCCCTGTTCTGTCAGGGGAGAGGAGACATATCGTTTGTTCCTAGTAAGTAGGAACAACGATATGTGTCCTCCCTCAGTCAGTCCTATCCCCATACAGTTAGAAACACTAACTAGGGAACACATTTAACCCCTTGATTGCCGCCTGGGGTTAACCCCTTCCCTGCCAGTGACATTTACACAGTAATCAATGCATTTTTATAGCACTGATTGCTGTATAAATGTCAATGGTCCCAAAAGTGTCCAATCTGTCTGCCGCGATGTCGCAGTCCTGCTAAAAATCGCAGATCGCTGCCATTACTAGTAAAAAAAAATAAAAAGAATAAAAATGCCAAAAATCTATCCCCTGTTTTGTAGACACTATAACTTTTACGCAAACCAATCAATATACGCCTATTGCGATTTTTTTTTTACCAAAAATATGTACAAGAATATATATAGGCCTAAACTGATGAATAAATTTGTTTTTTTAGATTTTTTGGATATGTAGTATAGCAAAAAGTAAAAAAAAAATTTATTTTTTAAAAATTGTCGCTCTTCGTTTGTTTATAGCGCAAAAAATAAAAAACGCAGAGGTGATCAAATACCACCAAAAGAAAGCTCTATTTGTAGGGGGGGGGGGGAAGAACGTCAATTTTTTTGGGTACGTCACATGACCGCGCGATTGTCAGTTAAAGCAATGCAGTGCTGTATCGCAAAAAAAACGGCCTAGTCATTAAGGGGGCAGATACTTCCGGGGCTGAAGTGGTTAAACAAAGTCCTGCCTCCTGGACTGGCATTGGACCAGTGTGCTGCCTATCACAGGAGCCGGTTCAGAAGACTTTGACAGCGGCTGGCGTTTCATATCCAAGCTGTTAGGCTACTTTCACACTGAGGCGCTTTGCAGGCGCGATCGTGCTAAAAATAGCGACTGCAAAGCGCCCTGAAAGAGCCGCTCAATTCAATCCAATGTGAAAGCCTGAGGGCTTTTACACTGGAGCGGTGCGCTTGCAGGACGGTCAAAAAATTGCTGCAAGCTGCATCTTTGGAGCGCTGTATTCACCGCTCCTAAAGCGCCCCTTCCCATTGAAAATAATGGGGCAGCGCCGCAAACCCGCCTGCAAAGCTCTGCTGCAGCAGCACTTTTAACCCTTTTTTGGCCGCTAGCGGGGGTTAAAACCGTCCCACTAGCAACTGAATAAAACTATGGTAAATCGGCGCTAAATATAGTGCTGCTTTACCGCCGGCGCCCGCCCGCCTCAGTTTGAAAGTAGCCTTACAGCGGGAGATCCCCGCTCTTGTGATCTGGCCGGCTTTCCTCCTGACAGAAGCGGTGCAGCCTCTTTTGTTTTTTTATAGGGCATCAGAGTGGCAGAGGGAGGCGAATGTCCACTCGCCAAATGCGAGCAGGCGAATGGAAATTTTGAGGGCTGGTGTCGTGTATTGGTATCGTATTTGTGAACGATAACTGTACTGATCAAACAAAAATCATACGATCCGGTATCGTACGAGAAAAGTTTTTGTTTTTGTCCCGTCGGATAATATTGGATGGATTGTGATTGGCTCTGGATAGCGGTGTACTAACGATCAGATTATCATACTAGCGGTATTTTTCCTGTGTGTACGGGGCCATTAGGGTTGTCAGGCTCCAAAGGAAGCGCTGTTACTGGCAGGATCTCCAGGTCGTCCACATACGTCTTCAATAGGGAGATCTGCTTTGAGTGTGAAGGCCTGGCTGGGGCCAGCTTGGGAGGTGAATGTCTGCCCTATAGACCAAGGTAATGGTTACCACAGAACAGCCGCTCAGGAGAAGACCTGAAGCGTGAGCACGGCTCGGAACAGCTCGCAGCCTCGTTAATAATGTAAGCGGCAGCCATTCATATATTTAAGACACTCTAACGACTGCCCTACCACAGCCGCCGCCGTTATCCTCCTTCATCTATAATTCACTCTCATCCATGTTGGAAACAAAAAAAAAAAAAAGGAGGGTGGGACGTCAAGGCAGAGCCATTCATCCCGGGAACCAAGGCAACCGGTCACCGCCCCCTGTTTAACAAGGAATACAGGCGGCGCTTTTCCATTGGTTTGCCCGCCTCGCCAATCCCAGGCTTCCGTTTCCACCGAGGGGGCAGGGGAATGGGACGGCGTGGCCACGCCCACCACCACTCTGCAGCTGTCAATCAGCTGACGTCAGCGTGTGCTCTGCAGGTGCAGGGAGAAAGCTGCTGCATTGGTGCAATAGGGAGCCGAACAAATATCGAGGGGTAAGAGCAAGGCTTGTTGTTCTTTATGTTGTGTTCGTGTGCTTACATGGAAAAAGGGCGATCTATGGAGGGGGGGAAAGATCCTTTAAAAGAGCAGTTAGCATTGGCTTGCCTTTTGGTGCTGATGCCTGCTCGGGTACAAGATCTAACCTTCATTTGTCATGGAAGGATGCTGCTGGCGCTGTTAGCCTGGGCTTTTCGCATTGCAAATCCATGGGCAGCCTTCATAAGCTTGCATCAGATCAGAAGCAAAAAAAAAAAAAAAAAAATCCTGATTGCCTTTTAGTATTATTCCTGGCTTTGTGTAATGGGGGAAAGCAGATGATGAATCCATGATCAGCAGACATCCATAGAGCTGGCTGGGGATGAGGGATCTGCTGGGGGGGGGGGGGGCGGCAGAGACTTATTTGGTCATGGAGGGGCTTCTATTGTCTCATGGACATTTCTGCCACCCAAGGTTCTATGATATTTGATAGTACTAGGGTCTAATTATACCATAGGTGTTAAAATGAACATGCTGAATAATTGATGCGCTTCATTTCATAGGCAATGCTTTTTTTTTTTTTCCAGATTATTTTACACTTTGGGGGGGGGGGGAGGGGAATGAATCTATGATTCCTTGATTCATGCCCCTCTGACATTGGGAGGTTTATATACTGTAGATGTCAAGCTGTATCCTATGATGCTGGAAACGCCAGACGATTCACATTTCATTCAATTGACAATTCTCATTTGCTTTCCATGTAAATACAATCCACCTGAGTTCTTCAGTTAAGGATTCAGGTGCTTGCATGTTTTTGTGATAATTTTTTTTTATTTTTTTGTTTGTGTGTGTGTGTGTGTGTACGTACATACATACATACACACACACACACACACACACACACACACACACACTTCTTTAGATTGCAATGTTTGCAACATCAGCCAATATACAATTTCTGCATATATGGGGGAATTGACAAAAACTGGAGCAGCTGAAAAACCAATCAGCTTTGAGCTTTCATTTTCAAAGCTTAACTGAACAAGCCGATTGGTCACCATGCACAGCTGCGCCAGTTTTACATTTTACATATTCACATATATATTACACATATACATGTATGCATATACAGTTTTACAGATTCACATTATGCATTTTTTTTTTTTTTTTTTCTTTGTGCTTTTTGCAGATTTTCACTACAGTCCATTTAACATGGTTTCCTATGCAAACACGTCCTGTAGTGCAAATCTGGAAAAAGCACTAAAAATGCATAGGTGTGAATCGGGCCTTAGTGAATTGCCCTCATAGTATTTATATTATATGATGTGTATAAATGCACACACGCTTCCATTCAGCTTCTGAAATAGGTTATGTCCATTGAAATTCTAAGGTGTGCTTGCCAAACCTAATTAACACAATCTACTCTTTGACTATCCGTGGTCATCGTCCTATAAGGATAACCCCCTATGTCTAGGCTGTACAATGAAAAATGAAAACGTTTTATGTGGATCGTGTTTTTGAAGAATCGTCAGAAATAGCAAATAAGGGAGGCATGTGGTTTTTTTTTTTTAAAAGAAAAATGACAATTCTGTACTCTATAACAGGCCACGCTGTAATCCTTTTTATCGTGCAAACAATATCGTCTGTACCTACAGCCCTGCAGCTTCTTGGCTTTCACAGCCTGCACTTTTCTCAGCAGGAAAGCATGCCGAATTGTAATTTGCTCTTGCTTGATGTCCCTCATCCACTGCAGTAATGGCTGAAAGCGATTCCAGATCAGCTTTTTGGTTCTACCCAATAGTTTCTCCTCCATTTAACAAGCAGGGGCTGTCTTTGGCTCAGCTTTCCGTTGTAGCATTGTAATATACTATAGCACCTTGTAGATTGTTGCTAGTCTGAGCTCGGTGGGGCCCATTGAAAGCTGATTGCTACCCAACTTGACTATATTTTACTGCCCCCTCTCTTGAAGAATAATGGTTCATTTAATGCTGTAGAAACAATGCATGTCCTTCTTTTCAGTGAATGGTTTGCACTTAAAGTGATTGTCAGTAATCCCCTTGTAAAACAACACATTCAGTTTACAATAGAAATTAAAGGCAAAACGTTTATGTATAGATATAAGAAAAAAAATATAAATACCCTTTTTTTTTTTTTTTTTTTATATCCACACTGAAGTTCAAAGTGCTGGTGTGCACATCTTAGGGTGGCAATGATGCTCCTGTGTGCTTTTCTTGAAAGGCAGCATTGTCAGGGGAACCCTCTCGTGGGCAGGATCACCATGTGCCATTACAAGGTGGCTTTTAGCTCGCTCTGAACTTAGCAGTCTATCTGTCATAATTCGCTTGTCTGAATGAGGCACTAGACAGTTTTCACAGAAAGAGATTTTCCATTTTAATTCCAGAAATTTGGATTTTAATTCCGTGTCTTGGTGACAATAGTCACTAGACTAAATAGGGTAAATAACCCCAGTGGGGGCACAGACAGCAGTGAATCCTGGCAGAAGATATCCTTCCACACTGAAACACTACACTTATACATACAGTTAAGCACACTGAGGTGCTGTGAGATGGTGTGTGAGAAAGATGTGTGCCATCATAAAGCCTTAAAAAAATGGGTATGCATTGGAACTGAACACTGTCCTCCCTCCACCAGAAACACTCCCTAGGAGTTTGGTAAATCTGTCCTACGTCCTTTTATGCAGTAGAAACATATGTTTCAAAAATTTGGCCTAGTTGATGACCAACCAGATTTTTTTTATAGGACCTGCTTCTGCTTAAAAAAAAAAGAAAAAACTGTCCAAGCCACCCATTGTACCAGATCCCTGCCCATCTCTTTGCATGCTTGCTAACTAATTTTGAAAGGAAATGCTGGTCTACTGGACCTTCTCGTGGAGAGTTCTAAACTCTACTTTGATTCTTGAACCTCAATCAAGAGACATTCAAGTCACCCTTTCACCCACAGTTCCAACCAAAATATTGACCCTCTTCTACAGGACCTCCATCAGCAATAGATATCAGAAGATCAGTTAAAAATGTCACTCACTGGTACAGAATTCTGACAGCACTATATGCCATTTACCTCATAGACATGCTAGAGATGTGACTTGGCACATGGCAATATGCTTCACGTTTTTTGGACCTGTCCCACCCTTTAGACCTTTTGGTCACAGATCCACACCATAGTTCAAAGATTTACCAACCCCACTGTCCCAAAGACACCAGTGTTCTTCTTTCTCCACCACTTTGAAATCTGCAATAATACATTTAATAAACAAAAATACATACCCACCTAGATTGCTACAGCACCAATCCCAGCTGCAGCTGTCCCCTGCTGCCTCTAAGACTGAGAACTGAGTGATCAAAGACCACTGATCACTCAGTTCTCGATCTTCAGTGAGCCAGTGACTGTCAGTCACAGACTCTCTGCTCCTTCAGCGCTCACTGGAGTGGAGGGGGTGGGAGCAGCTGCCTCAGTCTTCCAGCAGCTTGCTGAGCCAGCTGCCAGTCCAGGCATCGCCTGGATGGATCCTGACTGTAAAGACTGAATCTATTTCAGCTCTATACTTCTTTTTTTTTTTTTTTTTTTTTTTGCTGGTTTGGATACCTCTAAGGTGCCCCAACTTTTATTGGTTTGGCAAACTGATATAACTGCATTGGCCGATGATGATTGGGAGGAGGGCTTACAGCAATACCTTCCATTGCTGATCTCTGCACAGGATAGATTTACCCAACTTCGTACAAGTTCATACATCGGGCCCACTATGCCCCTTTTCGATTGTCAAGAATCTATGCCTCTAGGGAGGCGACCTGCCCCAAATGTAGTTCTGATCCTTGTACATTTCTCCATATGGTCTGGTCGTGCCCGTGGATATAGGATTTCTGGAATGGAATGGTTGAGAATATTAATCAAATTGGTAAACTATGGATCATTGTGATCCACTTCTCTTATTACTTGGAATATGTAACACTTTTGGAGGCTTCCCAATCTAAAAAAAGATTTTTATTTTATGTTGCCTTTTATGCTAGAAAGACAATCTTGCTTCAATGGAAAAAGGCTAACCCCCCGACTATAACACAATGGAAAACCTTAGTTAATGCAGCTCTGCCACTATACAAGCTAACGTACGTGGGACGAAACTGCCCGAAAAAATTCACTAAAATTTGGGAGGGATTGATCAAGGCAAGACAGTTGTCTCTGTAGTAGGGTTGGGACCTCTCAAGCCTACCTGATTGTATTTTTGCGCTTAGGGTTCTGTTAAGGTTGTCCTACTGGTTGTTCCTTTCTCTTCCATTCCTGCTATTCCCCCCCCCCCCTTTCCAGCATAGGCTGCTTTTAACAAAAAAAGTGTGTTCTCTTTTGTTGTAGTATCCTTGTACCACTGCTGTGTGTTGTGAAACTTGAATATATTTTAGGTTTAAAAAAAAAAAAAAAAAGCGGAATCTTTCCCCAGCTTGGACCGGATGATCAACCATTAGCAAACTTTATCCTGTAGAGCTTTTGGCCTTGCTTTTCCTTTTAAAGCTGAACTCTGGGTACACAGTCAAAGTAAATCTAAGGAAGGTGTGTTTTTTACCAGGCAGAGAATTTTCATTCCTGTTCATCCAGTTCTGAGATTTAGGCCGACCATACACGGTTTGAACCGTTAATGGGCAGGCTGAATGTACCAAGTTGATCGGTACAACCAGCCTGCCGGATTCTCTTGCGCTTATCGTTACTGGCTTCTATAGCCGCTAGCAATAATCACTGTCTTTTCCTGGCAGGGATGGTTTCCAATAAATTGCTCCCCCCTCCCCGGCCAGTAACATACCTCTTGTAGTGAGAAACCCGTCTTGAGGTATGAGAACAGGAGGCACAGCAGACAGCAGCATTGTCAGTCTGGGGGGAGGGTAGTGTTAAAAATATTGGCAAATTCACTTTTTTTTTTTCTTTTGGGACAAAGGTCTTGCATGAATAAAAAGCTGATCATTTTAATCACCCCTGCCAGTGTTAAGTGGTTTGTCTCCATGTAAACTGGTACATTCTTCTGGAGAGCTTATGAAAAACAGGCGTAGGCCCCTTTCACACCAGCAGACCGATTGGGTCCGCCTGTCACTTTTTTTCAGGCAGACCCGATCGGACCACCCATCGTTCTCTACGGGGCAGTGGATGTCAGCGGACATGTGTCTGCTAAAAACAGATGGATGGGGATACATTCGTCAATCAGATGGCCGTTGGATAGGAATGGACATGCAGTCCATTTCCATCTGATTGCCCCATAGAGGAGAGCGGGTTGTGTCTGCTCTGCATAGTGGAGCGGACACATAAACTTGTCCACCGCCTGCTCAGTGGGTATTATGGAGAGATCCCCCGCTAAGCAGGTGTATCTGCTCTGTCTGAAAGAGGCCATAATGTCTGGATCACCAGATGAAAATAGAAGAAAGAAAGCTTAAAAAAAAGAAACTAACACAGCCATAACATCCAAGCTGCAATATAACAAATGTTTGCTTTTGGGTTTAATACTACTTTTAAAGTACCGTTTTTTTTTTTTTTCCTGCTGGGATCTGACTTTCTATTAGAGGGTGGTTAATTTCATTCTCCATGGTCCCACTGTGTGTTGGAACATAACCACCCTCTCGTGCATCCTCCCGGGATGGACTATGGAATTTGTGGTGTCCAGGGTGCCATGCACATAATCGCAACTAATACGCACTGCTGATTCCAAACATGGAAATGAAGGAGAGGTTTAAGAGCTCTTGGAGGATGTTAGAGGAAGGCAGAAAAACACAAACAATTTAATGAAAAATGGATTGCAGAACCATTAAAGGAGTAGATCCAAAACTCTTTTGGCCCTACTTCTCCTATGGGTCACAGGAATGCACTTAGTTCTGCACTCCTGTGACCCAGGTTCAGCTGACAGCAGGCTAAAGCTATAGAGATTTTTAGGTACTGTAATTTGTCACCATTCCTCAGGAGTGCGTAATTCATCATAGTTTGCCAAAAATCCAGGTTTTATATTGTGTTTGTGTTCACTAAAATTCATTAAAGTTTTTTTTCCCTGAGACTTTGCATTTGATAAACCACTGTACAAATATCCTGTGACATTAAAAAAGTAAGTTCTAAGTAATTATCTAGTAAAAAAAAAAAAAAAAAAAAAATGCAGTTTTTTTATATGTAGGTGAGAAGTGTCGGAATTGGCTTGGGCAGGCAGGGCAGCAAGTGGAGACCTCTGGGCTAAGGTGTCCTTTTATGAAAGTGCGGTAAAATACCGCTTTTCAGTTCTCAGGCATTCTCAGAGGAGATCGCTCTCCTCTGAGTGCCTGTTTATGAAAGTGTGTAGATCGCTTCTCATGTTGAGTTGGGAAGCGATCTACAAACGCCGGGAACTCCTGAGAACGGCTCCTCTCACTGTAATCCCGCGTGATATAGCAGGATTACAGTATGAGGAACCATAAAATACAAAAGTTTAACACAAATCAGCACACATTATTCCCCAACATATGAATAAAATATTAAAGTTAAATTCCCCCTACACAATATACATTAACCTAATTATAAAAAAAAAAACATTGTTTTTATCAATATTTAAAGATCATACATGTGCCTATTTAAATGTGAATGGTGTATAGTAAATGAATGTAATCCACATATGTAATGCAGCTATACACCATTCATATAAATGCAAAATACATTTATAATCATTAAAAAATAATTTTAATAAAGTATACAAGTATAAATATTTATTAATAAATTAAAACAAAATATATTTCATAATTGATAAATATAAAAATTGATAAACTGGTGCAATGCGGGAACACTGCGAATCCACTGCGGGTTCCCACATCGCACCGACTCGCATGTCAGTTCACACTGCCATATGCGAATCGCTGGGGAGTGTCAATACATTGTTAACGACACCCCCAGTTCAGCTTGCATATCGCACTGCGAACTGACAGTTCGGACATGAATCGGATCGCGTATGTGTGAACACACATGCGATCCGATTCTGGTCCGAACTGAAAAAAGGGTCCTGTGCGTGTTTGCACCGAATGCGGTGCGATATCAGCCATACTATCTGTGCGGCTGATAGCGCACCGCACAGACATCGCATGTAATGTGAATGGCAGTGTGCTGCGAATTACATGCGATGCCTGTGCGATGTTCGGGATCGCACATGTGTGAACTGGGCCTAAAAGTTAACAACCCCCCCAAATCAGTTCGCATATCGCAGTGCGATCTGCAAACCCGGACAGGAATCGAATCCCATGGGTGTGAACACCCATGCGATCCGATTCTGCTGTGGACCAAAAAAAGGGTCCTGTACGAGTGCAATACAAATTCAGGAATACTATCTGTATGGCTGAAATCGCATCGCACAGAGATCGGATGTGATTTTGCAATGCAGTGCGGTGCGAATCGCATCCAATCTCGGA